>NW_011170121.1:0-492 GCF_000146605.3 Meleagris gallopavo
GTCAATAGATTTTCCTGTTGAGCACATAGACTTGTTAGTAAGTTCTTTAAAAGAGTTAATTTACCAATAATTAACTAATTTAAAAAAAAAAAAAAAAGAAAAGAAATCTAGAAGCTGATTTTAAGGACTCGTGTCAAGGAATGTAAACATCTTTGCCTTGAAAGTGTAAAACACTAGTTTTACTCTTGGATTACAGAACCACCATACTTTTCTTTCCCCACTAAAAGAATAATATAGATTACTAAATTCTTTGTTGCTACTACTATGTACATCAGTGTACTGATGGACAGTCAGCTGAACATGAGCCAGCAGAGTGCCCAGGTGGCCAAGAAGGCCCATGGCCCATAGGCTCCCCTAGGAGGTGGTTGAGTCACCATCCCTGGATGTGTTTAAAAACCGTTTGGATGTGGTGCTCAGGGACATGGTTTAGCAGAGGGCTGTTAGAGTTAGGGTAGTATGGTTAGGTTGTGGTTGGACTTGATGATCTTAAGG
>NW_011170122.1:0-630 GCF_000146605.3 Meleagris gallopavo
GTCTTCCTCACACCAAATTTATTGAAAGTTTCTGCTGAAATATTCCCAAGAATGATGATGATAAGGAACTCTACATTGAATTTTAATTCCCGGCAATCACTCACATTAAAATTTCTGGCAGTCACTTAAAACTGAATGAGAACCTAAAAGGTTCAGCAAGAACAAGAGCAAGGTGTTGCACTTGGATCACAGCAATCCTAAGTAAGAGTACATACTAGGACAAGAATTCATTTAGACTAGCAGAGAAGAACTTGTGGACCCTTATGGGCCAAAATCTAGACATGAGCCAGCAGTGTGTGCTTGCAGGTCAGAAGGCCAATGACATCTTGGGCTACATCAAAAAGAGGGTGGTCAGCAGGGAGAGGAAGGTGACTGTCTCCTTCTACTTGGCTCTTGTAAAAGTCCCACCTGGAGCACTGCCTCTACACCTGGGGCTCCCAGCACAAGAAGGATGTGGACCTCTTGAAGCAGATCCAACAGAGGGCCGTGAACATGATCTAAGGGCTGTGCACCTCTCCTATGAAGAAAGGTTGAGAGACTTGGGCTTCTTTAGCTTGGAAAAGAGTAGGCTCCAGGAGACCTCAACTGAGACCTTCTAGTACTTGAAAGGAGCTTACAAGCAGGAGGGGG
>NW_011170123.1:0-555 GCF_000146605.3 Meleagris gallopavo
ACCTAGGGAGGAATAATTGCATGCACCAATACAGGCTGGGGGAGTGAGCTGCTGCAGAGGAGCTCTGCAGAGAGGGACCTGGGCGTCCTGGTGGACGACAGGTTGGCCATGAGCCGGCAGTGTGCCCTCGTGGCCAAAAACGCCAATGGCATTCTGGGGTGCATTAAAAAGAGCGTGGCCAGCAGGTCGACGGAGGTGATCCTCCCCCTCTACTCTGCCCTGGTAAGGCCTCATCTGGAGTACTGTGTCCACTTCTGGGCTCCCCGGTACAAAAAAGACAGGGATCTCTTGGAAAGACTCCAGCGGAGGGCCACAGAGATGGTGAAGGGCCTGGAGCATCTCCCCCATGAAGAAAGGCCGAGTGAACTGGGTCTGTTTAGCCTTGAGAAAAGACGACGGAGAGGGGACCTGATCCAGGTTTATACATTTCTGAGGTGTGGCGGCCATAGCGGTGAGGCCAGTCTCTTTTCAGTGGTACGTGGAGACAGGACGAGGGGGAACGGACATCAGCTGCAGCATAGGAAGTTTGGCTTCGAATGTGCGTAAGAACTTCTT
>NW_011170124.1:0-466 GCF_000146605.3 Meleagris gallopavo
CGTGGTCTTTGTGGGTGCATATGTCCCATTTAGGGAAGGAAAGGAGTATTTCTTAGCAGAACTGCCATAGCATTTTGGGAAAATGTCCTATCCTTGGGAGAGAAGTGGTATTTGTGGGAGAAGATGTCCTATTCTTGGTTGCAAGTGTCCAATTTGGTCGTTGTCATCTAGTCTTTTTGGGAGAAAACGTGAGTTGGTTGAAGAAAACAGGTATGCCTGGGAGAAAATATCATCTTTTTGGAAGCACAGGCCCAATTTCCAAGTGAAATGTGGTATTTCTGGGAGAAAATGACAAGTACGTGGGAGAAAAGTGGGCAACTGTGGGAAAGACTGACTTCTCTTGGAGGGCAAGTGTGGTATTTTTGGTGTGAAAAGGGGTCCTTTGGGGAGAAAACGGGGTGTGGATGGGAGAAAATGTCCTGTTGAGGAGTGTCTAGCAGTATTTTTGAGAGAAAAGGGAGGTACT
>NW_011170125.1:0-404 GCF_000146605.3 Meleagris gallopavo
GGTGAGACTGACATGCTGGTAGTTCCCCGCGTCACACTTTCTATCCTTCCTAAGAGGTGTGCTGTCACCTTTTTTCTCCTCAGCAGGGACTTGCCCTGACTGCCTCGACTTGTGAAATACCATGGAGAGTGGCTCGGTGACTGCAGCGGTGAATTCCCTCGGAACTCTGGGACTCATCTCGTCAGGACCCAAAGACTCGTGGATGTTTGGGTCCTCAGGTGGTCCAGAACCTGATCTCCCATGGCAGTGTGGGATGGGAAGGGGTGTGTGGGACTGAGGAAGCAATGGCAGTCCCCACCTCACCAAAGCAAAACAAAGATGAGGGCTGTGCATCATGAGCAGTTCTCAGACAAGATGGAAGCCAAAAATGGTGTTGGGTACCTGAGCCTTCTCTGGTGGTAAGC
>NW_011170126.1:0-589 GCF_000146605.3 Meleagris gallopavo
GGGTACCGCCTCTAAACAGGGCTGCACGCAGGGCTGTGTGTGATGGAGGAGAGAGGAAAGGACGCTGCAGTTCTGTGCTGAGTGCAGAAGTGGCGCAAGGCTGTAGCAGCAGAAAGGCCAATTGACAGAACTGCTCTTGGAGACCAGAAGTTTGTGGCTGGCAGTGCTCAAATCTTCCTCCATAGAGAGGCTCTTCATGTCTTTCTTGTGTCCTTTCTGTCAGAAGCTGATGCCAGTGGCCTTCCTCTGAAGCGCAGCCATGTGCAAAGCCAGGGGAGGAGCACGGAGTGTGGCACAGCACCCAAGAGAGGTACAGACACACAACAGGCATCTGGCTTTGGTGCACTGTCTTTCTAGTTAGGCTTTCTGCCTGTTCTTTCCTGGGACTGTTCTCATTGCGTGTTGCATGGGATGTTAATCCCTGGGATTTACAGTTTCCTTCCTGTCCTGTTTATAATGGGAACCCAGCGTTCAGCCGAGATCCCTTCCTGTGACCACGGTACGGGAGAGCTGGCATTGACTCTTTGGGTATTTTTTGCTTCTTTTTTCCCAGTCAGCAGTGACCAGCTCGGATGTGCCGAAGGACATC
>NW_011170127.1:0-457 GCF_000146605.3 Meleagris gallopavo
TCCCATTTAGGGAAGGAAAGGAGTATTTCTTAGCAGAACTGCCATAGCATTTAGGGAAAATGTCCTATCCTTGGGAGACAAGTGGTATTTGTGGGAGAAGATGTCCTATTCTTGGTTGCAAGTGTCCTATTTGGTCTTGTCATCTAGTCTTTTTGGGAGAAAACGTGCGGTAGTTTGAAGAAGACAGGTATTGCCTGGGAGAAAATATCATCTTTTTGGAAGAACAGGCCCAAGTTCCAAGTGAAATGTGGTATTTCTGGGAGAAAATGACAGGTACGTGGGAGAAAAGTGGACAATTGTGGGAAGACTGACTTCTCTTGGTAGGGCAAGTGTGGTATTTTGGTGTGAAAGGGTCCTTGGGGAGAAACGGGTGTAGATGGGAGAAAATGTCCTGTTGAGGAGTGCCTAGCAGTATTTTGAGAGAAAAGGGAAGGTACTTGGCAGAAAGTGCTCTTTC
>NW_011170128.1:0-360 GCF_000146605.3 Meleagris gallopavo
GTTGCTGCAATGGCTGCTGCTGCTGCATGGGTTGATGTTTGTTTCCTCGGTTTGTTTTCCGTGTTGTTTTTCTGTGGTTTCTGCCTTGGTTTCCTGCTCCTTCTGCATTGCAATGCATTGGGTTTTTTTCCAGTGTTGTTTTATTTTCCCTTTTGTTTCTATTCTTGGAACTGCTTTTTCCTTTCCTGAGCGTATTCCCCTCTGTTTGTGAGGATCTCAAGTGATTTTGCTTTGCTCTCCTTGGCTTTTTTTTACATACTCGTTCTTTCCTTTTGCTGTTTTCCTGGCTTTGGTTTGTCTCTTTGCTTATTGTAGGTATCGGGGCCTTTCATTGCTGTTAAATTTTGGTTCTTTCTTTCC
>NW_011170129.1:0-553 GCF_000146605.3 Meleagris gallopavo
AATAAATAAATGAGCGAGCGAGCGAGCGAGCGAGCCGATAAATAAGCAAGCAAAATAAATAAATAAATAACAACAATAAGTAACAATAAAACAACATTTAAAAACAAAGAGACAAATACGCGGGCACGTAAATAAATAAAAAAATAAAAAAATTGAAATGAACAAATAACGAAATTATAAACAAACAGACAAACACGTGGACGCATAAACGAAAATGATAAAGAAATAAATGAAAATAAATAAAATAACGAAAAAAGTTAAAAAATAAAAAATAAAAAAACGATTAAAATGCAGGAAGAAATAAAGAAATAATAAGAATTTTAGAAATACAAACGAATAAATAAATAAATAGACAAATACGTGGACGCGTATTTTATTAAAAAATATAAAGAAATGAAAATAAAAAATAAAAAATAAATAAAAAAAAAATAAATAAAAAATAAATACATAAAACAATAAATAAAAACAAAAATATAAAATAATTAATAATTAAAAAAAATAAAAAAAAAAATAAAAGCAACGACCGTCACGACCACCCGCGCCTCCCGAGCCC
>NW_011170130.1:0-321 GCF_000146605.3 Meleagris gallopavo
AAGCAGCGCACCAACATGGCGTGCATGATGTTCATTACCTGCTGGACACATCTCACACCACTGACTGGAGGAGCCCAGGCAATCCTTCAACTCCATCAGGCTGCAAAATGAAATCAGAAGAGACGCAGAACATCATTTAAAACACAACGAGGATGCACACAATGACCCTTAAAAAACACCCACCGCATGGATGCAATTAGCACATAGCCCTATTAATTACAGCCATCCAGCTTGAGATCCTCCAGAAAAGCAGAGCTCACAGCTCTGAAATCAAGCAGGAATCATTCACCCCATTCTAAGGCTCACCCACACCCCAAAGGA
>NW_011170131.1:0-394 GCF_000146605.3 Meleagris gallopavo
CCTGCTCTTTGGCCACAATAAGCCCATGCAGCGCTACAGGCTTGGGGCTGAGTGGCTGGATGACTGTGAAGAGGAAAGGGACGTGGGGGTGTTGGTTGATGCTCGGCTGAACACGGGCCAGCAGTGTGCCCAGGTGGCCGTTTAGGGCCAACGGCATCCTGGCCTGTATTAGAAATAGTGTGGCCAGCAGGAGCAGGGAGGTCATCATCCCCTGTACTCAGCTGAGGTGAGTCTGCACCTCGAGTCCCGTGTTCAGTTTTGGTCCCTGGAGCCCAAAGAAAGCATTGAGGCCCTGGAGCGTGTCCAGAGAAGGGCAACGAAACTGGTGAGGGGTCTGGAGCACAAGTCTTATGAGGAGCGGCTGAGGGAGCTGGGATTGTTCAGTCTGGAGAAG
>NW_011170132.1:0-527 GCF_000146605.3 Meleagris gallopavo
CATTCTGGGGTGCATTAAAAAGAGTGTGGCCAGCAGGTCGAGGGAGGTGATCCTCCCCCTCTATTCTGCCCTGGTAAGGCCTCATCTGGAGTACTGTGTCCAGTTCTGGGCTCCCCAGTACAAAAAAGACAGGGATCTCTTGGAAAGAGTCCAGCGGAGGGCCACAAAGATGGTGAAGGGCCTGGAGCATCTCCCCTATGAAGAAAGGCTAAGTGAACTGGGTCTGCTTAGCCTTGAGAAAAGAAGACTGAGAGGGGACCTGATCCAGGTCTATAAATATCTAAGGTGTGAGGGGCAGAGTGGCGAGGCCAGACTCTTTTCAGCAGTGTGTGGAGACAGGACAAGGGGAAACAGCCAGAAACTGCAGCATAGGAAGTTCCGCACAAATGTGCGCAAGAACTTCTTTACAGTGAGGGTGACGGAGCACTGGAACAGGCTGCCCAGGGAGGTTGTGGAGTCTCCTTCTCTGGAGATATTCAAGTCTCGCCTGGACACCTACTTGTGCGACCTGGTGTAGGGAGCCTGCC
>NW_011170133.1:0-587 GCF_000146605.3 Meleagris gallopavo
CCGCAGCCCCCAGGCACCTGCCTGCCGCGGGCCCCCGGCCGCCCCGGCCCCCCGCCAGTTCTTTTTGCAGGTACCCTCCCTGCAGGAGCGGCCGCTCCCCGTGCCCCGCACCCTGCCCGCCACCCGGGAGCCGCCCACGGAGCCCTTTCCAGACGCCGTGCTGCTCTCGGAGGACCAGGGGCACCCGGCGCCCACCGACGTGTGCCCCCATCCCGCCACGGCTCCGCTCACCTGCAGCGCTGCCACGCCGGAATCAGGCGGTGAGTTCAGGGGCTGCAGAGCGGGCGGCAGGCTGTCCGCACCGGCTGGCTGTGGCAAAGCTGGCGTTGCCCCACTGGGGATGGTCTTGCTTTGCCAGCAGTGACAACGAGCGCGGACACCCCGGAGGACGTCGCGGAGGACATCGAAGAGCTCCTGACCTGGATCGACGAGGGTGAGTTTGGGGGCAGCACAGCTGGCGGGGGGGTGGCACCGAGTGGGCGCGGGAAAGCTGGCAGTGCCCCCTCGTGGGGGATTTTTCGTGGCCTTCGTCCAGAGTGACGGCCAACACAGGCATCCTGGACGACACCGCAGACATGGATGAGCTG
>NW_011170134.1:0-438 GCF_000146605.3 Meleagris gallopavo
TAGCAAAGTAAAGAGAGAACAAAGCTCACCAGTGCTTAACAATGGAAAGAAAGAACCAAATTTAACAGCAGTGCAAGGCCCCGATACCAACGGAATTAAACCGAAAGAGCAAACCAAAGCCAGGAAAAACCAGGAAAAGAAAAGCAAGAGTATGTAAAAAAAAGCCAAGGAGAGCAAAGCAAAATCACTTGAAATCCTCACAAACAGAGGGGAATACGCTCAGGAAAGGAAAAAGCAGTTCCAAGAATAGAAACAAAAGGGAAAATAAAACAACCCTAGGAAAAAAACCCAATGCATTGCAATGCAGAAGGAGCAGGAAACCAAGGCAGAAACCACAGAAAAACAACATAGGAAAACAAACCGAAGGAAACCAACATACAACCCATGCAGCAGCAGCAGCCTCTGCAGCAACATGAAAATGACAAAAAAATACAAGGT
>NW_011170135.1:0-588 GCF_000146605.3 Meleagris gallopavo
AGTGTGACGCGGGGAACTACCAGCATGGCAGTCTCACCTCTGTGCTGGTCACGGATCATGGAGCAGATCATCCTGCAAGTGACTCTCAAGCACACATTCCAGTGCGTCACCACCCTGGGCGTGAAAAGCTGCCTCCTAATAACCAACCTAAACCTCCCCTGTCTCACTTGAAAACCATTTCCCCTTGTCCTATCGCTATCCATCCTCCTAAACAGCCGTTGCCCCCTCCTGCTTATGCGCTCCCTTCGAGTCTTGGAAGGCTGTCATGAGCTATCTCCAGAGCTTTCTCTTCTCCCACACAAACAATCCCAGTTCCGTCAACATTTCTTTCTAAGAGAGGGGCTCCAGCCCTCTGATCATCTTCGTGGCCCTTCTCTGGCCTGCTCCAAAGCTCCACATCATTCCTGTGCTGGAGCCCCAGGCCTGGACGCAGTGCTGCACATGGGGCCGCACCAGAGCCGAGTCGAGGGGGACAAAGTCACCTCCCTCTCCCTGCTGGTCGCTCCTCTTTGAATGCAGCCCAGGATACAGTTGGCCTTCTGGGCTGCAAGTGCACACTACTGGCTTATGTCCAGCTCTTTGTCCACC
>NW_011170136.1:0-452 GCF_000146605.3 Meleagris gallopavo
AAAAAATACTATGAAAAAAATGTTCCCTCCAGCATAACCATCACTAGCAAATAATGAACTTGTTTATTGGTTCTATTTTATATCTTATACTTCAGACATTTCAAAGCCCTTTTCAGACTATTATCTACTGCCCTTCAAACTCTTCATGTTGTTATCCTCTCTTTTATATCAGTAATAGTTTTCAAGACTCATAGTAATGAATGCAAATATATTACTCTTTTAAGGCAATGAAATTGTTCTTTAGCAGTTAGCTACGCTCTTTGAAACAGTGAAAAGCATTCTAAATTAGCAGTTGGAGAAAACTGGGACATTGGAACACAGAGACAATATAAAACTGCAGCAATCTATTTTCTGTTACCTAATGG
Source organism: Meleagris gallopavo (assembly GCF_000146605.3). Lineage (NCBI taxonomy): Eukaryota > Metazoa > Chordata > Aves > Galliformes > Phasianidae > Meleagris > Meleagris gallopavo. The sequence continues at coordinate 366 of NW_011170136.1, forward strand.
AAAAGTTAGTTCATTAATACTTAAGTTCACTGTTGGTTGTAAGGGCTGCATTGTAAAAGTGTACTAAAATGAAATGAAATGAAATGA
>NW_011170137.1:0-378 GCF_000146605.3 Meleagris gallopavo
CCTGTGGAGAAGTGTTTCTTAGCATCCAACCTGAATCTCCCCTCGTGCAACTTGAGGCCTTCCCCCAAGTCCTATCACTACTTACATGGGGAGAAGAGGACGACCCCCACCTCTCTTCACATCACCTCTCTTCAGCTAACTGTAGAGAGGGATAAGGTCTTCCCTGAGCTTCCTCTTCTCCAGACTAAACAATCCCAGTTCCCTCAGCCGTCTCCCCATAAGACTGGTGCTCTAGACTCCTCACACAGAAGAGTTTCACTGCTCTTCTCTGGACACATTTCAGGGTATCAGTGTCCTTCTTGTAGTGAGGGACCCAGAACTGAACACAGTACGCAAGGTGAGGACTCACCAGTGCTGAGTACAGGGGGGATGGATCAC
>NW_011170138.1:0-573 GCF_000146605.3 Meleagris gallopavo
TTTTGAATTGACTTCATCTTCTGTTTGCTCCTTTTTCTCTTTCTGACTCGTTTAACTCAAGCCTGTTCCCTGCGCTTTCCTTCTGTGCTTGGTGCTGTTGCAGTTCTGTCTCAGTGGCACGGATACCTTCGCATTCCTCTGCATGGCTTTTTAGTTTTCATTCTTTGCTTTGTTTTCCTTTCAGTTTTGCTTCTCTTTCCTTTGCTTTTTTATTTTTTCCTCGCTTTTTTTTCATTTACTCTGTTCAGCTTTAGTTGGCTTTTTTTCCTTTCACTTTCCCTGTTTGAATGCTTTACTTTGCCATGATATTGCACTGTATGGTTTTGATTTTTCTTTGCATTTCTTTTTTTTTCTGTGCTTTTCTACTGTTTTTTTTTATTGTTTTATTTTTCTTTGCTTTTGGGGTTTTTTGTTTTGTTTTGTTTGTTTGTGTTGTATTGTTTTGCTTTGGATGTCGTTGCTTTGCTTTTGCTTTTTTTTTTTTCTCTTATATTTTTTATTAAAAATCTAAAAATGTCTTCTATGTTGATTTGAATGTCATTGGTTTTCTTTGTCCTTTTTTTTCCCCTTATT
>NW_011170139.1:0-502 GCF_000146605.3 Meleagris gallopavo
TGCAGCCCAGCGAGCACAGCTGGGGCAGTTTGGCGTGTGGAGTGGGGCAGAGCCAGGCTCCACCCTCCCTGATCCCATTGAAGGGCTGGGAAGAGTAGGGGCAGCATGTGAACCTGGGGAGTGCTTCCTTTGGAGTATGCCTTGTTCTTTGGTGATGGAGTGAGTGATTTTTTTTTTTTTTTCCTCCTCCATTGTGGAGCTGGTCTCTCTCTTTTTTAGCAGGGAACCCTGAGCGTACTTAAGGGCTGGTAGGTATTTGGACCTGGAAGCTGCTTCCTTCACTTGAGAGTGTGGGGGAGTATTGGTCCTTGGAATGGGGTAAGTGGTTTCTTTTTTTCTTTCAGGGCTGTGATCTTCTCTTTTTGGGGGATCCCAAGTGCGCTGAAGGGCTGCTAGCTGTAAGAGCAGCATCTGAATCTGGAGTCTGCTTCCTTTGGGGTGTGGGGTGAGCCCTTAGAATGGCGTGAGTGATTCCTGCTTGATTTCAGAGCTGTGAGCTCTG
>NW_011170140.1:0-704 GCF_000146605.3 Meleagris gallopavo
TTGCCTGGGTTGCTAGCCTATGGTAAAGGGGAAGAGTTCTTTGCTCGTTCTCAGGATATTCTAGGAGAGAAGGAATGGCACAAGTTAGGGGATGTCCTTTGGTATAAGGTAATTGATGACAACAAAGGGGCTAAAAAACTAATGAAGCCCTGGAGAGATGTGATAACTTGTATCAGGAGGTATAGGTTAGAACGGCAGGAAGCTGCCTCAGCTTTGCGCCAGTTAGAAAGTCTGCCCGAAGACGCTAGGCGCTTAAAGGTCGGGGGGGACTACGTTCCGATACCCTCCTCGGGAGGACCAGCTCCGCTCCGCACTTACGGCCTCTCGCAGGCAGGGGGCTTCAGCGATCCCGTCTGCCCCCCCCAGGGACGATATAGAGGAAGAAAGTGAGGATGAGGGGCTGGAAAAACTGGATTGTGAGGTTAAAATATTAACAGAGCGGTCACGTAATCTGGAAATCTGTATGCGGGTCCTGTCCTACCGATAGCGCCTGTTGCTCCACCGACTCATCCGGCAGCGCCGCCCGACTGAACTGCGGAGAAATCGTTTCGCGCGCCCGCACCGCTCTGCCGGAGTGGGGGGTGAGCAGTCGGAACTATGGGGAGTTCACTAACAAAGGAGCAGCAAGTACATCTTGAAGCCTTACAGTTAGTTTTAACGTTTCAGAATCAGTCCTGTATCTACCTCAGCATTAGTTACTTTTC
>NW_011170141.1:0-368 GCF_000146605.3 Meleagris gallopavo
GAAAAGTCAGAGTAAAGAAGAAGTAAAGTATGGGTAAACCCAGAGTAAAGTGTGAATAAATGTTGAAGTAAGGTGTGAGTACACCTGGAATAGGGTGTGATAGCCAGTTGTGGGAGTAAAACCTGGAGAAAAGTCAGAGGAAAGCATGAGTAATTCTTGCGTAAACCAAGTAAACTGTGAGTATCAACTGTGAGTATCACATGAAGGTGAGAGCACACCTGGAGTATGGTGTGAGTTAGTAAGCGTGGAGTAAAGTGTGAGCAGAACCCAGCGGAAGTTGTGCGCACGTCTGTGCCCGCGACGGGGGGCCGTGGGGCCTTCCCCTCCCCCCCCCGGGCCCCACCACGAATGGGGAAGGGAAGGGGGAG
>NW_011170142.1:0-340 GCF_000146605.3 Meleagris gallopavo
CAGTCTTTACCAGTGAGGCTGATTTCGGCCTCCAACATAGTCAGCTCTTGGGAACCTCCAGTCACCCCATGAATATAAATTGATTTTGTCCCTTGGTGACTCGAGGGCATTAGAGTGCACTGTGCACCAGTATCCACCAGGGCCTTATATTTTCGTGATTCTGATGTGCCAGGCCATCTAATCCACACAGTCCAATAAACTCTATTATCCCTTTCCCCCCCCTGGCTGGGGGCAGGGCCCCTCTATTTGTTACCTTCATTGTCTGCAGCAACTGGAGCAATCACCTTTTTGGAGAAGTTCACCTTGGTGGTTGATTTGGCTTGTAACTCTCTTACCCGTG
>NW_011170143.1:0-691 GCF_000146605.3 Meleagris gallopavo
TCCCACAAAATACCACTTCTCTCCCAAGCATAGGACATTTTCCCTAAAATGCTATGGCAGTTCTGCTAAGAAATACTCCTTTCCTTCCCTAAAATGGGGACATATGCACCCCAACAAAGACCACGACTCCGAGAAATTCCTCCCAGTTCCTCCCAATTACACTCCATTACATTCCTCATCATGACACTTACTCCCAGACTTTTGGCATTTTACTGCGGAAAGACCATTTCGATCCAGAATATATGCCATTTGGCCCTCACAAACACCGATTGCCTCACAAAGATGTGGCACATCCCACCAGAAAGACCATTTCTAGCCCCCAAAAGATGGCATTACTCCAGAAACACCAGCTTTCTCACACATTCCTCACCTTTTCCCCGCCACATAAGACCTTTTCTCCCAGAAATGACAGTTCTCTTAGGAATACCTCCCAATTCCCCCTAATCTACTACACCACACCCCGCAGTATGTCAGTTTCTCCCCAAACTAGGACACTTTCTCCCAAAACAGCCACTTCTTCCCCCCAAAGTACACCGTTGGCTTCCAAAAAGAACGCATTCTCTCCCAGAAATACCTCCCTTCTCCAATACAATGACATTACCTCCACGTAATGCTACCTTGGGCCCAAACATTGGACAGCTTCTCCCACAAGTACTACTTTTCCATCCAAAAGAGGACATCTTCTCCCCAG
>NW_011170144.1:0-499 GCF_000146605.3 Meleagris gallopavo
ATTATGTTCTGCGTCTCTTCTGATTTCATTTTGCAGCCTGATGGAGTTGAAGGATTGCCTGGGCTCCTCCAGTCAGTGGTGTGAGATGTGTCCAGCAGGTAATGAACATCATGCACCCCATGTTGGTGCGCTGCTTGTATGCAGGTAGGTTTGTGATGTGGTTCCGACTCCCCCCTGGCTGACCATCCACAGCTAGATCAAGTTGCTCAGAGTCTGAGCCAGGCTCACCTTGAAAGGGCCAGCACATCCACCATGTCTCTGGCAACCTGTGCCCGCTGCCTCAGCACCCTCACTGTACAAGACATTTTTCCTTAGATTTCACCTCCATTTTCCCCTGTTCTTTCCTTGAGGTATTGAAAAGTCTGTTACCAGGTTCCCTTGGGAGCCCTTTCACTTCTCCAGGCTGAACAGCCCAGCTCTCCTTGCTTACAGGAGAGGGGTTCCATCCTTGGGTTCGTGTTTGTGGCTGTACTCTGGATGCACTCGCACAGCTCCATGT
>NW_011170145.1:0-476 GCF_000146605.3 Meleagris gallopavo
CTTGCCTAGTAATTGGTCAGCTCAAACTTGTGAGTTATATGCATTAAATCAAGTGTTAAAACTGTTACAGACTCAAGATATGCATATGGAGTGGTACACACTTCTGGAAAAATTTGGGAAAAAAGAGGTTTAATAAACAGTAAAGGGAAGGAACTGGCTCATGAGGAGTTAATCAGACAGGTTTTGGAAAGCCTGTTATTACCTGAGGAATTGCTGCAGTGCATGTAAAGGGAAACCAAAAAGGAAACTCTCTAGTAGAATGGGGAAACAGAGTCTCTGATAACAAAGCTACAGAAGCTGCCTTGCGATCAGAAATGAAAATGAAACTTTTTGTTGTGCCTGAAGTAAAACCTCCATCTGGAAAGCAAATATTCAAGAAAGAAGAGATAGCAGCCTTCAAGGAATTAGAGGCAAAGGAATCAGGAGGACAGTGGACTCTCCATGATGGTAGGGAAATTATAGAATAAACAAATAAT
>NW_011170146.1:0-391 GCF_000146605.3 Meleagris gallopavo
CTGTAAGTGACTACTACAGTTATGGGGATGTGTGTGAGGTGGAGAGTCCCCTGCTAGGTGCTCAGTAAAGAGTACACAGCTATACACAGCTACTGTAAAGCAGAAGGCTAAGAGCTCGCTTGATCTTTGGTTTTTTATTTTTTTTTCCTGTAGAAATACAAACAACGATAATGGGATCTCACAATTCTGACTTTTTTGGGTTTTAAACGGGGGGTGTCAGCAAAAGAATAAAGGGCATATGAAGAAAAGCCACCAACAGCTCCACAAGGCGTACCACAGCAAGTTGGAATGATGCATCACAGGTAGTGCCATGCAAGCAGCAAACCAGCATTGCCTGTGTCATACAAGCACCGATCACCACTGACCACCACGGTTGAGTGGGAAGTCTCTG
>NW_011170147.1:0-607 GCF_000146605.3 Meleagris gallopavo
GCAAAGAAAGATGGGTATTGTCTGGGTATTGTGTATGGTCCTCTTCTCTGACACTTGCTGGTGACTTTTCTAGAGAAGCACAACTTAGTCCATCGAGCTCAAACAACCTTCTACGCAGCCTTCTACGAGAATGGAAAGCAAGGCAAATTTACTCTCCCATCGTTCACTGCTTGGGCAAGGAAGTTCTTTCAATGTGAAGACTCGGAAACAACTCTTTTGAGATGCAAGTCAAAATTCAGTATTAAGACTAAGTTGCCAAAAGACTTGATGACTGAATTGTTCAGGATCTCTAAATCAAAACTACAAGAGCTCATAATTTACAAGTAGAGGCTGTGAGGCCTTTCAAAAACTCATATACACACATTCCTTGTCCAACACAGTAGGAGAATGTGGCCTCAACAGTTAGACCCAGAGCAAAGTCTTTTCATTTACTTCAGCCACATTCAACTTCAAGATCAATTTAATCATAACAAGAACTTCTCAATCTACCATGCTGAGATTCTTTTCACTACGTAGATTCAAGTGCAATCTTTCCTAACGTCAAGACTGTCTGGAGCTGCTGGAGAGTTACAAGGCATCAAAACAGACACAGAAGAACAACTGTTTT
>NW_011170148.1:0-428 GCF_000146605.3 Meleagris gallopavo
CTGGCAGCATCTTTAGGCCCTGGGACGTGTGCCAGCCTCTCTAATTGGGGCTGTGACTTTAAGCTCCTGGACTGGATCCAGCCTTTTGGGCTCTGGCCCAAAGTCACCAGGGCTGGTACCATATTTTAAGAAAACAACATGAGGGCCACCCAATGGTGTTTTCTGAAGTAACAAAACAGAGAAATTAAGATGACTCTTGTGTAACCAGCTTGGGTCATCCTCTCGCTCAGGCACCGCATGATCACACCCCAGGAGATGTTGCCCCTAGGCTTGGATTTGGGCTTCCAAGCAATCAGCAAGCATTTGGGATGGGTCAGCCCCCTGGTTTTTGTGAGAACAGACAAGTCCATCTTGAAAAGCCATCTTGGCAAAAGGCAGAATAGCTTTGTTCTTGGGCTGCAGCACTCCAAAGGCCGGTGCTGCTCAAA
>NW_011170149.1:0-428 GCF_000146605.3 Meleagris gallopavo
AAACAGAGCTGCGGACGTTCAGTGCTGCTCGGTGCACCATCGCAGACAGCTGCACAGAGCAGGGGCTCCAGAAGCACTGACAGCTCCTGTCAGCTTCAGTATTGAAGCGATCTGATCAACTTCCAATTCCGTATTTCAAGCACTTTAAAAGAAAAAAGCACTAAAGCTGGCAAACACGTGATGGCTTCAGTTAACAAACACCAAGCTAAATGGCACTTAAGGCAACGAGCACCTTAAGTTACTGCACCTCTTGTAGTTTATCCAGAGAGGCTTCTAGCTCCTTTAGAGCTTCTTCTCATTCCCGGAGCTAAAGAAAAAAAAAAAAAAAAAATCAAAAGGAAAAATGTTGAAATGGCTCCAAAACCTGTTCAATTTTCACTTAATCCTGATTTTGCCCTGCAGATGGGGGTTTTGTTTTTATTTACAGT
>NW_011170150.1:0-571 GCF_000146605.3 Meleagris gallopavo
ATTTTTGCTTCCATCTTGTCTGATAACTGCTCATTATGCACAGCCCTCATCTTTGCTTTGCTTTGGTGAGGTGGGGACTGCCATTGCTTCCTCAGTCCCACACACCCTTTCCCATCCCACACTGCCATGGCAGATCAGGTTCTGGACCACCTGAGGACCCAAACAGCCAGGAGTCTTTGGGTCCTGACGAGATGAGTCCCAGAGTTCCGAGGGAATTCACCGCTGCAGTCACCGAGCCACTCTCCAATGGTATTTCAGAAGTCGAGGCAGTCAGGTCAAGTCCCTGCTGAGGAGAAAAAAGGTGACAGCACACCTCTCAGGAAGGATAGAAAGTGTGACGCGGGGAACTTACCAGCATGTCAGTCTCACCTCTGGGGCTGGTCACGGATCATGGAGCAGATCATCCTGGAAGTGACTCTCAAGCACACATTCCAGTGCGTCACCACCCTGTGCGTGAAAAGCTGCCTCCTAAGAACCAACCTAAACCTCCCTGTCTCACTTGAAAACCATTTCCCCTTGTCCTTATCGCTATCCACCCTCCTAAACAGCCGTTGTCCCCCTCCTGCTTATG
>NW_011170151.1:0-345 GCF_000146605.3 Meleagris gallopavo
CCCATCCCCACACACTGGGGTCCCCCTTGACTCCCCAAACCCCCCCCCCAATTTGGGGCCCACTCACACGATGCAGGATGCGCAGGCGGTGGCAGTGCCCCAGTCCCCTCAGCGTCATGGCCAGCAGCGCCCGGATGCGGGCGGGGGCAGCGGGGCGGGGGCAGCCCGTAGGACCCCCCCCAAATCCCCAACCACAAACTCAAAGGCCAGGACGACAGCGGGGCCGTGCGCGAAGGCGGCACGCAGGCGGACAACCTGCAACAAAAAGGAGGGCGCCTGTGAAGTATCCCCAAAGTGGGGGGGATATGGGGGGGCCCCAACGATAGAGGAACCTGCGGGGTTTTT
>NW_011170152.1:0-439 GCF_000146605.3 Meleagris gallopavo
TTCAATACCTAAAGGAAAGAGCAAGGGAAAATGGAGGTGAAATCTAAGGAAAATGTCTTGTACAGTGAGGGTGCTGAGGCAGTGGCACAGGTTGCCAGAGACATGGTGGATGTGCTGGCCCTTTCAAGGTGAGCCTGGCTCAGACTCTGAGCAACTTGATCTAGCTGTGGATGGTCAGCATAGGGGATCGGATCACATCGCAAACCTACCTGCATACAAGCAGTGCACCAACATGGGGTGCATGATGTTCATTACCTGCTGGACACATCTCACACCACTGACTGGAGGAGCCCAGGCAATCCTTCAACTCCATCAGGCTGCAAAATGAAATCAGAAGAGACGCAGAACAATAATTTACAACACAACAAGGATGCACACAATGACCCTTAAAAACACCCACCGCATGGATGCAATTAGCACATGAATTACAGCCATCCCG
>NW_011170153.1:0-336 GCF_000146605.3 Meleagris gallopavo
GAAAATGAAGCGACAGACCCCAAATTTGGGGGGGGAATTGTAATGGGGGAATTGTACCTCGGTGTATTGCTGAACAACCACCTCCGGCGTCGGACCCAAAACGACGTAAAAGTCCAAAATTCCCCCAATGGTGCGGTAGGTGAGAGCTGGCGTGGGCTGGAAGGTTACATCTGAAAATAAATGCCCAAATCAGCTGAAATCTCCAAAAAAATAAAAAATAAAAAAAAATAAAAAATTAAAAAAAAAATTAGAGAAATGTAGAAAAAAAATAGAAACGCATCTTTAATTTTTTTTTTTCTTTACCCATTCCATTGCTGTTGAGCAAGAGAACTCCAT
>NW_011170154.1:0-332 GCF_000146605.3 Meleagris gallopavo
TCTGTTTCTGTTCTTGGAAGTGCTTTTTCCTTTCCTAAGCGTATTCCCCTCTGTTTGTGAGGATTTCAAGTGCTTTTGCTTTGGTTTCCTTGGCATTTCAGCACTTGGTCCTTCTTTTACTTTTTGTGGTGTTGCTTGGCTTTGGTTTGCTCTTTGGTTTTTGTTGGCATCGTGGACTTGCACTGCTGTTAAATTTTCCTTCTTTCTTTCCATTGCGAAGCCCTGCTGAGCGTTTGTATCTGTTTACTTTGCTAGGATTCTTTGCTCTGCCATGCTAGTGCATTGAATTCATTGGCTTTTCCTGTTGTATTTCTCGACCTTCGTTTTGCTTT
>NW_011170155.1:0-418 GCF_000146605.3 Meleagris gallopavo
GATGTGATCCGACTCCCCCATGCTGACCATCCACAGCTAGATCAAGTTGCTCAGAGTCTGAGCCAGGCTCACCTTGAAAGGGCCAGCACATCCACCATGTCTCTGGCAACCTGTGCCGCTGCCTCAGCACCCTCACTGTACAAGACATTTTTCCTTAGATTTCACCTCCATTTTCCCTTGTTCTTTCCTTTAGGTATTGAAAGGCTGTTACCAGGTTCCCTTGGTGCCTTCACTTCTCCAGGAGGCTGAACAGCCCAGCTCTCCTTGCTTACAGGAGAGGGGTTCCATCCTTGGGTTCGTGTTTGTGGCTGTACTGTGGATGCACTCGCACAGCTCCATGTCTCCCTGCACTGAGGACTCCGCATCTGGACGCAGCACTGCAGGTGAGGCCTGACCAGCGCAGAGCAGAGGGATGGGG
>NW_011170156.1:0-450 GCF_000146605.3 Meleagris gallopavo
GGTGGTTTTAGGGGTGGTTCTGGGGTTTTGGGGGCCTTCTGGGGGACCAGGGGTGGTTTTAGGGGTGGTTCGTGGGGTTCGGTTCTGGCAGTACTGGGGTGGTTCGTGGGATGCTGGGTCAGTCCCGGGTCGGTTCTGGAGCAGTTCATGGGGGAGGTTATGAGGTTGATTTTAGGGCTTTGAGGCAGCTCATAGGGGCGGTTCTGGGGTGGTTCTGGGGTCAGTTCCAGGGGTTTTGCGGCAGTTCTGGGGTCGGTACCGGATCGGTACCGGGTCCAACCTGCGTGAGCTGGCGGAATCCGCTGCTGAGCGCCGGCAGGAAGGCGCCGCTGACAGCCACGTGGTCGCCGGGCTGCACCAGGCGGCTGTTCTCACCCAGCAGAACCACCGGCAGGCAGCGCGGCAGGCGGCCAACGGGAACCTGGTCCGACTGCGGGACGGACGGACGGA
>NW_011170157.1:0-547 GCF_000146605.3 Meleagris gallopavo
TTATTAGGAGGCAGCTTTTCACGCACAGGGTGGTGACGCACTGGAATGTGTGCTTGAGAGTCACTTCCAGGATGATCTGCTCCATGATCCGTGACCAGCACAGAGGTGAGACTGACATGCTGGTAGTTCCCCGCGTCACACTTTGTATCCTTCCTAAGAGGTGTGCTGTCACCTTTTTTCTCCTCACCAGGGACTTGACCTGACTGCCTCGACTTGTGAAATCCATGGAGAGTGGCTCGGTGACTGCAGCGGTGAATTCCCTCGGAACTCTGGGACTCATCTCGTCAGGACCCAAGGACTCCTGGCTGTTTGGGTCCTCAGGTGGTCCAGAACCTGATCTCCCATGGCAGTGTGGGATGGGAAGGGGTCTGTGGACTGAGGAAGCAATGGCAGTCCCCACCTCACCAACCAAAGATGAGGGCTGTGCATCATGAGCAGTTCTCAGACAAGATGGAAGCAAAAATGGTGTTGGGTAGCTGAGCCTTCTCTGGTGGTAAGCAACATGGTGCACAGAGTGCAGCCATGTGCTCCGAGCAAGGAGCACAGG
>NW_011170158.1:0-805 GCF_000146605.3 Meleagris gallopavo
TTAGGAAAGGTAATTGAAAGATGTACCCAGAGGCATTTAACTTTGAATCTGCCTTTATTGGTAGGTTTCTATTTTATTTATAGATAAGATTGTTGAGAGGAACTGTTATTCCCATAAACTTATTGTTTTTCCCCAACATAATACAGGATGTAAATCATAACATTTACCAGAAAATTTATGGCATAAAATGCCCTTTTATAAATTGTTTCCTGGGGTCTTCAGAAACAAGGCCTACACAAAATCCTAGCTAAATGTTTTAAATCTCACGGGAAAACATTAAAGTAATTCAAGGAAGCATGCATTGTTGTTTTTGTTATGGGAAATTCTCTCTCTCAGCACATGTAAGAATACAGCATTTGTAAAACAGAAACAATAAAGCAAAATAGCAAACTGAAGAATCTAGTCTGAGAAACAGTTGGCTAGCTTCAACTTTCTAGAAATGCAAGAGACTACGCAGAGATTCTCATTAAGAGAGGCAGGTGATTGTAACAGAACAATGTTTACATCCCCCTTCTGGTTTGTTTTTGAGTATTCAGCATTATAACCATGGATTAAATAATCTGAAACTCTGCAGTAAAGCTGCATAGTTTTCAGATTGAGATAGGTAGAGGTGAAGAATACCATTTCCCTTGGCAGAACAAAAGTTTTGAAAAGTATCTATTTCATAAAAAGAAGGGAAGTTGAAGTCTCCCAGAAGAACCAGGGGGAGAGACCTTGAGACCCCACCCAGGTGTTTATAAAGTGTCTTGTCCACCTCTTCATCCTGGTTGGATGGCCTGTAGCAGATTCCCATGATGACATCAGT
>NW_011170159.1:0-574 GCF_000146605.3 Meleagris gallopavo
ACTGCTCCTCGTGGCAGATGCTGGAGTGCGGCTGTCCCTTGGGCACACTTGCAGCCCTGGTGCCACGCTAGCACTTCTGATCTGAGCCTAGTCTAGTAAAGGTTGCAAGTTAACAGCATATTTGGTGTCTAGTGTGTGTGCTGAGTGACTTTTTACAAGGTCTGGTAGGGATAGGACATGGTTTAATCTAGTTCTATTCTAGAAGAAGAGATCAGATTAAGTCCCAGAGGAAATTCTTTTCTCCGAGATTGGTGAGGCACTGGCACAGGCTGCCCAGAGAAGCTGTGGATGCCCCATCCTTGGCGATGTTTGAGGCCAGGCTGGATGGGGCCCTATTCCAACCTTCTACGGCGGCAAATCTGGCACGGCAGGTGGTTGGGATTAGTTGAGCTTGTAAGGTGCCTTCCAACCCGAGTCCTTCGGTGATACTTTGGTAACAACGCTGCTGCTTTGTAGCCACGTAGCCACGACCTTAGTGTCGTATCTTCAATGTTTGTCTAAAGCTCCTGTGTCTACTGCTGCGTTATAGGCAGCAAGGAAAGTGTTAAGGATGCGCATAAAGACACATGCGTGA
>NW_011170160.1:0-400 GCF_000146605.3 Meleagris gallopavo
CGCAAACCTACCTGCATACAAGCAGCGCACCAACATGGGGTGCATGATGTTCATTACCTGCTGGACACATCTCACACCACTGACTGGAGGAGCCCAGGCAATCCTTCAACTCCATCAGGCTGCAAAATGAAATCAGAAGAGACGCAGAACATAATTTAAAACACAACAAGGATGCACACAATGCCCTTAAAAAACACCGCATGGATGCAATTAGCACACAGCCCTATTAATTACAGCCATCCATCTTGAGATCCTCCAGAAAAGCAGAGCTCACAGCTCTGAAAGAAAGCAGGAATCACTCACCCCACACCCCAAAGGAAGCAGTCTCCAGATTCAGATGCTGCTCTTACACCTAGCAGCCCTTCAGTGCACTTGCCATCCCCCAAAAAGAGAAGATCAC
>NW_011170161.1:0-345 GCF_000146605.3 Meleagris gallopavo
CGAAGTCCCCCAAGAAGAAGGAAGAAACGGACGACAACCGAGCAAACGAGCGCTCGCACGGACGTCGGTCGGACGGACGTCTTTGAGAAGAACGTAAGAAGGGGTGGGGGGGGGGGGGAGGGACGACCACCAGAAAGTACGTGCGGGTGTTGCAGAAAAGCGGGCCGGTCGGGCGGAGCGCATCCAGGAGAGGGCGACGTTAGGGCTAGGGCTGGGGCTGGGGCTAGGATAGGCGGGCGAGGTTAGATTAAGCGTTGAAGCGTTGCGTTTAGGCTGGGCGCGGGCACGGCGGGCGCGACGGGAAGTTCAGGTGGCCGGCCGCAAAATCCACCCGCAACCCCGTCG
>NW_011170162.1:0-457 GCF_000146605.3 Meleagris gallopavo
TTCTACGCCCAGTTGGTACAAGCATCTGGGTTTCCCCTTCATCAGGGACATCAACAGTGGGGTTGAGTGCACCCTAAGGACACCAAGCTGTGGGGTGCAGTGACACAGCAGAGGGACGGGATGCCATCCACAGAGACCTCAACAGGCTGAGCAGTGGGCACAAATCCAAGTGCAGGGTCAGTAGCTGGGATGAGGGAACACCCACCACCAAAACATGCTAGGGGATGAAAGGACTGAGCGTAGTCCTGCTCCATAAGGCCTGGGAGTACTGGTGGGTGGGAGCTGGACACAAGCCAGGAATGGGCCCTTCCAGCCCAGAAAGCCAACCGTATCCTGGGCTGCATCCAAAGATGCGCAGTCAGCGGGCGAAGGGAGGAGATCCCCATCCCTCTGCTCTGCGCTGGTCAGGCCTCACCTGCAGTGCTGCGTCCAGATGTGGAGTCCTCAGTGCAGGGAG
>NW_011170163.1:0-325 GCF_000146605.3 Meleagris gallopavo
CGACGACAGCTAAAAGTGGGCGGGGCCAAACCCGGAAGAGGGGCGGGGCATAACCCGGAAGTGGCGAGATCCACACCTTGGGGGAAGGGAGGAACGGGAGGGGGCGCGGCCACGCCCGGAAGTGGGAGATGGGGGGATGGAGGGGGGGTCGTGGTCAGAACCGGAAGTGGGCGGGGCTTGGACCGGAAGTGGCGCCTAGCGGATGGCGTAACGCACGTAGGGGACCTCGATGTCGGCGTCGCTGTCGTCGTTGCAGCAGAGCTCGAAGACCAGAGCCTTGACGTGGCGGCCGACCTTCTTCTTCGACACCCGCGCCACGATTTCC
>NW_011170164.1:0-531 GCF_000146605.3 Meleagris gallopavo
AACAAGGGTGAATTATTCTAGCCCGATGGGCCCATGAGACCTCAGGCCATCAAGGGAGAGATGCGACATATAAGTGGGCTAGAGACCGAGGGGTGGATTTAACTATGGATGCTATTGCGCAAATCATTCACGACTGTGACACGTGTGCCACAATTAAACAAGCCAAGAGAATGAAACCTCTCTGGGAGGAAGGGCGATGGCAAAAGTACAAATATGGGGAGGCATGGCAGGTTGATTATATCACCTTGCCACGATCTCGTAATGGTAAGCGTTATGTGCTCACCATGGTGGAGGCAACAACTGGGTGGCTTGAAACCTATGCAGTACCCCACGCTACCGCCCGAAATACCATACTAGGTCTTGAGACACAAGTCCTGTGGCGACATGGTACCCCAGAAAGAATTTGAGTCAGATAATGGGACTCATTTTAAAAATTCTCTTGTAGGTACCTGGGCTAAAGGTCATGGTTATTGAGTGGATTTACCATATTCCCTACCATGCACCGGCCTCAGGTAAGATTGAACGATACAA
>NW_011170165.1:0-328 GCF_000146605.3 Meleagris gallopavo
GCTTGGCTAATAGAATTTTATATTGGAGAAATAAGAGAAAGTCACTCACCCTGTCCTGGGTTTGCGAGATGAACTCCTGATGGAGCGGATCTCCAGAGAGAGATCCTTCCCCACTGGCAGTCAGCTCTTAAATGGGTCTAGGAGAGGTGGAGCCAGGCTCCACCCCTTCCTGCAGCACAGCTGAATTGCCTTCACCTGTGCTCCCATGGCTGACTCATGGTTGGGCTGGCAGTCAATCTTAGCAAATGGGACCCCAGCTCGAATTAGGTCATTAAACATTTGTTTTTGGGAAACCCTTATGGGTCCCGATCGAGGAGCTCGAATAGCC
>NW_011170166.1:0-344 GCF_000146605.3 Meleagris gallopavo
TAGCCCGGATATGATCCAGTTCTCGGCGGGCATGCGAGATTTAATTTTACAAGAGGCCCCTTCCCACCTATATGGGACCTTGGTTTCGATATTAAACCCTCTGGTGACCTCGGAAACCGTAGTTCAGCAGGCTGCTCGGATAGTTGCTGATTCTGGGGGGGACAGAACGCCTACGGACCAGGCGCAACATTCGCATGTTAGAAGAAGCTGAGGTCCTGCCGGTGACTAAAACCAAGACGCCGGCTATTTGAGCTCCTCGATCGGGACCCATAAGGGGTTTTCCCAAAAAACGAAATGTTTAATGACCTAATTCGAGCTGCGGTCCAATTTGCTAAGATTGACCG
>NW_011170167.1:0-382 GCF_000146605.3 Meleagris gallopavo
TGGTGAAGGGCCTGGAGCATCTCCCCTATGAAGAAAGGCTAAGTGAACTGGGTCTGTTTAGCCTTGAGAAAAGACGACTGAGAGGGGACCTGATCCAGGTTTATAAATATCTGAGGTGTGGCGGCCATAGTGGTGAGGCCAGTCTCTTTTCAGTGGTACGTGGAGACAGGACGAAGGGAAACGGACATAAGCTGCAGCATAGGAAGTTTCACACGAATGTGCGTAAGAACTTCTTCACGGTGAGGGTGACGGAGCACTGGAACAGGCTGCCCAGGGAGGTTGTGGAGTCTCCTTCTCTGGAGATATTCAAGTCTCACCTGGATGCCTACCTGTGCGACCTGGTGTAGGGAACCTGCTTTGGCAGGGGGGTTGCTCGATGATC
>NW_011170168.1:0-639 GCF_000146605.3 Meleagris gallopavo
GGGTGTATTGGTCCTTGGAATGGGGTAAGTGGTTTCTTTTTTCTTTCAGGGCTGTGATCTTGTCTTTTTGGGGGATGGCAAGTGCACTGAAGGGCTGCTAGGTGTAAGAGCAGCATCTGAATCTGGAGACTGCTTCCTTTGGGGTGTGGGGTGAGCCCTTAGAATGGGGTGAGTGATTCCTGCTTTCTTTCAGAGCTGTGAGCTCTGCTTTTCTGGAGGATCTCAAGCTGGATGGCTCTCATTAATGTGCTAATTGCATCCATGCGGTGTTTTTTAAGGGCATTGTGTGCATCCTTGTTGTGTTTTAAATTATGTTCTGCGTCTCTTCTGATTTCATTTTGCAGCCTGATGGAGTTGAAGGATTGCCTGGGCTCCTCCAGTCAGTGGTGTGAGATGTGTCCAGCAGGTAATGAACATCATGCACCCCATGTTGGTGCGCTGCTTGTATGCAGGTAGGTTTGCGATGTGATCCGACTCCCCCATGCTGACCATCCACAGCTAGATCAAGTTGCTCAGAGTCTGACCCATGCTCACCTTGAAAGGCAACCTGTGCCACTGCATCAGCACCCTCACTGTACAAGACATTTTCCTTAGATTTCACCTCCATTTTCCCTTGTTCTTTCCTTTAGGTATTGAAAG
>NW_011170169.1:0-627 GCF_000146605.3 Meleagris gallopavo
AACCCCTGCGATTCTGTGATATGAAAAGAGCTAATCTCAGGGTGGCCTGCAGCTTCCTCACAAGGGGAAATAGGGACGAAGACACTGATCGCTTCTCTCTGGTGACCAGCGGTAGGACCCGAGGGAACTGCAGGAAGCTTCAACGGGGGAAATTCAGGACGGATATTAGGAAAGGGTTCTTCACTGAGAGGGTGGTCACTCTTCTGGGAGCTGGCATGAGCTGTCAACTCCAGGATTTTCCTTCGAGGGGATGACCCATTGTCAGGGCTTCCCTCAGGCTGCCGGGAACAGCACGTGCAGCAGCAACGGTCACAACCTGCGTGGCTCACGCAGCCTCAAGAGTAGAGGCCTTGCAGAGAGATCTTGTCAGATCAGAGGGCACTCACCAAACATAGGAAATTTAACAAGAGCAACTACCGGATTCTGCGCCTGGGACAGGGCAATCCTGCGCGTATTCTGAAGAAAGGGATGTAGCACTACTGACTGAAGTACATGAGGCATTAGGCTGTGCGGAAATGTAGCTTTCCCCGCATTGCTAGATGCCACCCAAGAAGCTCCACCTAGAACTGGAACTGGATGAAGGAGGGAGATGAAGCCAGGCACATAAAATTCGATGGGTTAGAAAGG
>NW_011170170.1:0-544 GCF_000146605.3 Meleagris gallopavo
TTTTTTTCCTCCTCCATTGTGGAGCTGCTCTCTCTGTTTTTTAGCAGGGAACCCTGAGCGTACTTAAGGGCTGGTAGGTATTTTGGACCTGGAAGCTGCTTCCTTCACTTGAGAGTGTGGGGGAGTATTGGTCCTTGGAATGGGGTAAGTGGTTTCTTTTTTTCTTTCAGGGCTGTGATCTGGTCTTTTTGGGGGATGGCAAGTGCACTGAAGGGCTGCTAGGTGTAAGAGCAGCATGTGAATCTGGAGACTGCTTCCTTTGGGGTGTGGGGTGAGCCCTTAGAATGGGGTGAGTGATTCCTGCTTTCTTTCAGAGCTGTGAGCTCTGCTTTTCTGGAGGATCTCAAGCTGGATGGCTGTCATTAATAGGGCTATGTGCTAATTGCATCCATGCGGTGGGTGTTTTTTAAGGGCATTGTGTGCATCCTTGTTGTGTTTTAAATTATGTTCTGCGTCTCTTCTGATTTCATTTTGCAGCCTGATGGAGTTGAAGGATTGCCTGGGCTCCTCCAGTCAGTGGTGTGAGATGTGTCCAGCAGGTAAT
>NW_011170171.1:0-569 GCF_000146605.3 Meleagris gallopavo
AGTGAAGGCAACGTCAGAGCAAAGGGGACGGGACAGGCGCCAACCAAGGGGAAAGGAAGCGAAGGAAAAGGAGCGTGAAAAGAAAGGAAAAAAAGCAAAAAGCCAGGGAAAGCCAAAGAAAATTCATTTCCTAGGAGGAGGAAAGGAGTGTATCGAGCAAGGAATGAAAAGCATGCAAAGAAAGGAATTGCGTAGTAAAGAACCAACACCAACAAAAAACAAACAATGCAAAGCCAAGCAAGAGGAGCAGCAGAGAAAAGGCATCTAACAAATGCAAGGGTAGTAGAGAAAAGAATTCAGCAAACTGAAGCAACGCAAGGCAAAACCAGTGACAAAGAGAAAGAGAAAGGAAATGCTAAAATGCAAAGGAAAACACCACCGAGAGAAAGGGCCAATCGGAGAGCTTGGCACATCACACCAAAGAGCAGCCAAGGAGGAAAGAAAGAAAACTTGCAGCATCCTAGCAAATAACACACACAACTTCCTCCTGCAAAGGACAATTCAAAGAAAGCAAGTGGAAAAAGCCAACTAGGGAGGACCCATTCGGACGTCCTACAAAACCTCCCCCA
>NW_011170172.1:0-594 GCF_000146605.3 Meleagris gallopavo
GGGGATGTGTTCTCGTGCCGACCCAAACTCTAATAGCCCAAACTCACTGTTTTCCTTCACCTTTCTGCCCTTTTTGCCGTTTTTTTCCCCCACAATTCCACTCTTTGTACCCTCAATTACAGTTCCATGTGCCATTAACAAATGCACTTCCATACAGCATCAAGGCAGTTCCTCCACTGCCTTCAAGATCCACGAATCGAACAGTGCAGTCCTTCAACTTCCACAAACACCCAGCACTTGGTCTCATCATTAGGGCACTCAATTATAAAACTGGTCCATTACTCCATTTATGTTCCTGGTTTCTTATTCAATATCCCCCTGGCTCACCAGCGGTGTTTCTCCAGTGAGCCAAAATACACCCCAGGGGTCTTCTCGGTATCACTTCAGACACCCTCTGTTCCATAACAGCCTCCTACACGATAAACACAACATAACACTGCTTGCAGGAGCCCCGCCATTGCAATCGCGAATAAAATCTGCTTTACGAGAGAAACCGTCCTGGAAAATTACTTGGATATTTCCAACAGTTTGGGGGCTCGTCCGGGATCATTGTCGCCTCTTGAGGGTCCCCCCGCTGCCCTGGACAGGATAGGT
>NW_011170173.1:0-684 GCF_000146605.3 Meleagris gallopavo
TCAGTGGGGTCAGTGGAATGGGGGTGGGTTCGTGTGAGGTCACTGGGGTCACCGGGGCCGTTGGGGTGACTGGGGTCATTGGAAGCCGTTCCCAGCTTTCCAGGTGTGACTCCGCCTCAGGAACTCCTCTGTCCCCCTCTCATTTATTCCTCTCAGCTCCCACGAGGCGCCATGGCGTCGGCTTAACTCGCACTCCGCCATCGCACTCAGTAAAACAAGTTTTGTCCGCAGATCGTTGTCGCTTTGTTCTTTTTCTCCTTCCTGGAGCCCAGCTCCCAGCTCCCCGTCCCGTCTCCCCTTCCCTTCCCATTCTGTGGGCCGGGGGGGGAGGAAGCCCCACGGCCCCCCCGTCGCGGGCACAGACGTGCGCACAACTTCCGCTGGGATCTGCTCACACTTTACTCCACGCTTACTAACTCACACCATACTCCAGGTGTGCTCTCACCTTCATGTGATACTCACAGTTGATACTCACAGTTTACTTGGTTTACGCAAGAATTACTCATGCTTTCCTCTGACTTTTCTCCAGGTTTTTACTCCCACAACTGGCTATCACACTCTATTCCAGGTGTACTCACACCTTACTTCAAACTATTTATTCACACTTTACTCTGGGTTTACCCATACTTTACTCCTTCTTTACTCTGACTTTTTCTCCTAGGTTTTACTCTACACTCTCTCCTT
>NW_011170174.1:0-565 GCF_000146605.3 Meleagris gallopavo
TGGATAGCGATAGGACAAGGGGAAATGGTTTTCAAGTGAGACAAGGGATGTTTAGGTTGGTTCTTAGGAGGCAGCTTTTCACGCACAGGGTGGTGACGCACTGGAATGTGTGCTTGAGAGTCACTTCCAGGATGATCTGCTCCATGATCCGTGACCAGCACAGAGGTGAGACTGACATGCTGGTAGTTCCCCGCGTCACACTTTCTATCCTTCCTAAGAGGTGTGCTGTCACCTTTTTTCTCCTCAGCAGGGACTTGACCTGACTGCCTCGACTTGTGAAATACCATGGAGAGTGGCTCGGTGAGTGCAGCGGTGAATTCCCTCGGAACTCTGGGACTCATCTCGTCAGGACCCAAGGACTCCTGGATGTTTGGGTCCTCAGGTGGTCCAGAACCTGATCTCCCATGGCAGTGTGGGATGGGAAGGGGTGTGTGGGACTGAGGAAGCAATGGCAGGTCCCCACCTCACCAAACCAAACCAAAGATGAGGGCTGTGCATCATGAGCAGTTCTCAGACAAGATGGAAGCCAAAAATGGTGTTGGGTACCTGAGCCTTCTCTGGTGGT
>NW_011170175.1:0-311 GCF_000146605.3 Meleagris gallopavo
ATGTCGGCATTCAGTTTTGGCGTTCCCTGCCGTATTGTCTGGGCCGTCATCCTTGGCATTTCCTTCCATGTTCTCTTGGCCCTTGCCTTTGCCTGGGCATTCCCTTGCCCTCCTGTTTTTGTGGCAACACCTGGGGCGGGGTGCAGCCCTGCGAGCACAGCTGGGGGCAGTTTGGCTGTGGAGTGGGGGCAGAGCCAGGCTCCACCCCTCCCTGATCCCATTTAAGGGCTGGGATGAGTAGGGGCAGCATCTGAACCTGGGGAGTGCTTCCTTTGGGAGTTATGCCTTGTCTTTGGTGATGGAGTGAGTGA
>NW_011170176.1:0-544 GCF_000146605.3 Meleagris gallopavo
TTTACACAGAACTGGCAGTCTCATTAAGGCACGAGTGCAAGCTATGTTAATGCAAAGAAGGATAGAAATGATATCAGAAGCCACATTTGATTCAAATATGATGTGAAGACATGGGGGAAAAAATAAATCACTACTCCTCCTTCAAAGAATCAGTATTAAAGAATGGCAGAAGCATACATGGTCAAAACCAGCTAAGGCTGAAAGATGGAAACATTCAGAGAAGCCAAACAACCAGAAAATGGTCCTACAGACACTAGCAGGAAAGCAACAACCAACGGAACTGTTCTTCTGCTCTTCCGAAGGGACGCTGCTGGGTGGTTCACATCAAGAAGGCTGAAGCATTTCCTGCCCATCTCTGAGAAGGTTAACAGAGAACAAAAGCAACTCAGTTAAACAATAAGAGACAAGACTTCACCCTTGAAACCAGGCTAAAACTTAGAGTGCCTATATAAGCCAAGTGTTTTAAGATCTGTTGAGTTTTTCATCCTAAGTTTTGTTGTCTTGGTCAGTTGCTTCCCAGAATCAGAGGATAATGCAGTAACTG
>NW_011170177.1:0-479 GCF_000146605.3 Meleagris gallopavo
TTGACTAAATCTCCCTGCACAAATGTCCATGTCGAAAATGGAACATCTCTCCAGCTCAGCAGCAGAGGACACGGGCTTCCATGCTTTAGTCATGATCTCCTCTCGGCCTCTGGCTCTCCAACACAAAGAACGAGATGCAAAACAAGGCATCACAAACACTCCTTTCATCCTGTCCAATAAACCAGCCAACAATGACGGGCCCGCTCTCCTGCCCTCTTACCTCAGCCTCTGCACACCATCCTACTCTCCTGAGCATTAGGCTGGCACAGGGATGCAGCTCTTTCTAGGCTCTCCCGATGCAGCCCATGGCACCTGATGGATCTGTAAGCATTCTGCCTTCTGTGACATGCCCATGCCGTCACAATGCCAGTTGCCTGTACCACCTGCCCATCATGCAACAATCCTACTGTCCTTTTGACTAAATCTCCCTGCACAAATGTCCATGTCGAAAATGGAACATGTCTCAAGCTGTGCAGCAG
>NW_011170178.1:0-479 GCF_000146605.3 Meleagris gallopavo
CCCGGGTTTTCCAGTGTCACTGGGGTTGGGTGAGCGCTGAGCTTTGGGAAGGACCGAGTTCTTGGCGTTCTGCTCCATGCTGAGCTGTTTGCTTGTTGTTTTGTGTTTGGCAGAAGGTTCAGGATCCCGATTCTTTTTCCAAGACGTGGCCTGAGGTCTCCAAGACAGACTTTGGTAGACAACGACGCGCTTGGCAGGCAAGCTCTGGATTTCCCAGAGAGCTTTTGGCTCTTCTGCATGTTGTCTGGGATTGGTGGCTGTATGGAACAGCTGAGGCAAGCAAAGAATCAGTCATGGGAGCACAGGTGAAGGCAATTGACCTCTGCTGCAGGAAGGGGCGGAGCCTGGCTCCATCTCTCCTAGATCCATTTAAGAACTGACTGCCAGTGTGGAAGGATATCTTCTGGAGATCCACTCTATTGGAGTTTTCCTTGCGAGCCCAGGTCACGGGTCAGTCTATCTATCCTTTCTGTTTCCTG
>NW_011170179.1:0-449 GCF_000146605.3 Meleagris gallopavo
TTTTCCTTCCACTCTTTTCCTCTCTGAATGCAAACGTATAGCAGTGGAGAACCGCGCAGGGACGAATTGTGCCACGAAATATAGGCAGAGACATAGTATTCAGAGCTAGTCGTGTGCAATCTGCATGTAACCAAGGCGAAGTGCAAACCGCTCCTTTCCGATGTGCGCACAGAAGCCCGCTCACTCATCGGAGAAAAGCAACCGGCAGAAGTGGTTCGTTCTCGGCAAGCGAGAAACACGAGACCGCTGCTGACGGTAGAAAGCGCATTCGGGGAGAAACGCGTTTTCCCGGCCAGCTACGGCCAAGTCTCCGGAGCGGTTCAGCGCGAATGCCGCTTTCTGCGCGTGAGAGCGAAGGAGTGCGATTCTGATGCTTCCTGCACTACCTGCGAGTGGGGGTTTTTCTCCGAAGTCCTGAAAGGATCTCTCCCCTCTTTCTGAAAGGCTCT
>NW_011170180.1:0-550 GCF_000146605.3 Meleagris gallopavo
TCGGATCACATCGCAAACCTACCTGCATACAAGCAGCGCACCAACATGGGGTGCATGATGTTCATTACCTGCTGGACAGATCTCACACCACTGACTGGAGGAGCCCAGGCAATCCTTCAACTCCATCAGGCTGCAAAATGAAATCAGAAGAGACGCAGAACAGAATTTAAAACACAACAAGGATGCACACAATGCCCTTAAAAACACCGCATGGATGCAATTAGCACATAGCCCTATTAATTACAGCCATCCAGCTTGAGATCCTCCAGAAAAGCAGAGCTCACAGCTCTGAAAGAAAGCAGGAATCACTCACCCCATTCTAAGGGCTCACCCCACACCCCAAAGGAAGCAGTCTCCAGATTCACATGCTGCTCTTACACCTAGCAGCCCTTCAGTGCACTTGCCATCCCCCCAAAAAGACCAAGATCACAGCCCTGAAAGAAAAAAGAAACCACTTACCCCATTCCAAGGACCAATACTCCCCCACACTCCTCAAGTGAAGGAAGCAGCTTCCAGGTCCAAATACCTACCAGCCCTTAACGTACGCTCA
>NW_011170181.1:0-366 GCF_000146605.3 Meleagris gallopavo
TTCGCCCTGCACAGCCTTTGTGTCGCGACTTCGCTCCCTGTCTCTGCCCATCTCTGCACCCTGGAGCTGTGCCTTGCAGCAGCTGCTTCCCGCATCTCCTTCTTGTGTCACCCGTAGACCCCATCATACCTCTGTGCCACCAGCTGTGCCCTGCAGACCCTGCTCTGACTGCAGAGCAGTACTTAGGAGCATCTCCCTGTCTGCAGGAACCTGGAACAGCTCAGACACACCCCGATGTGGCCAACAAAAGGGATTCTCTGGTGCTCTCTGTAGGCAGAGGAGTGGCTATGGGTCTTTTCGGACCCATACTTGATTATCTATAAGGAAGCTGAAAAAGTTTTCTTGACAAGAAACTACAATTGCATG
>NW_011170182.1:0-424 GCF_000146605.3 Meleagris gallopavo
AAGTGCGAATTCAGCCTCCTGCACTACCTCCGAGTGCGTTAGCTTTCTCCGAACTCCTGAAAGGATAGCTCCCCACTTTTGTCACGCTCTCCCTGAGAACAATACAGCTGTCTCTCCTCGGACTTGCAAATGCCTTATTAGAGCTTGTTTTCCCTTTCACTCTTTTCCTCTCTGAATGCAGATGTGTAGCAGTGGAAAACCTCACTAGAATGAATTGTGGCTCGAAATAAAGGCAGAGACATAGTATTCGGAGCTAGTCAGGTGCATTCTGCACGTAGCCAAAGGCTAGGTGCAAACCGTTCCTTTCCGATGTGCGCACAGGAGCCCGCTCACTCGTCGGAGAAAAGCAGCCGGCTGAAGTGGCCCGTTCTCGGCAAGCGACAAACACGAGACCGCTGCTGATGGCTGAAAGCGGCGTTCGGGG
>NW_011170183.1:0-609 GCF_000146605.3 Meleagris gallopavo
CCACTTACCCCATTCCAAGGACCAATACTCCCCCACACTCTCAAGTGAAGGAAGCAGCTTCCAGCTCCAAATACCTACCAGCCCTTAAGTACGCTCAGGGTTCCCTGCTAAAAAACAGAGAGAGCAGCTCCACAATGGAGGAGAAAAAAAAAATCACTCACTCCATCACCAAAGAACAAGGCATACTCCGAAAGGAAGCACTCCCCAGGTTCACATGCTGCCCCTACTCATCCCAGCCCTTAAATGGGATCAGGGAGGGGTGGAGCCTGGCTCTGCCCCACTCCACAGCCAAACTGCCCCCAGCTGTGCTCGCAGGGCTGCACCCCGCCCCAGGTGTTGCCACAAAAACAGGAGGGCAAGGGAATGCCCAGGCAAAGGCAAGGGCCAAGAGAACATGGAAGGAAATGCCAAGGATGACAGCCCAGACAATACGGCAGGGAACGCCAAAACTGAATGCCGACATGAATGTGGCAACACAAAGCCAAGGGGTCATTAGGCCAAGAGAATGGGGCAAGGAACACAAAAATAGGAGGACAAGAGAATGTAATAGTGAAAACAGAGCAAGACCAGAGACAAGCAAGACACAGAACCAAGAGGATAGGCAGCCTT
>NW_011170184.1:0-517 GCF_000146605.3 Meleagris gallopavo
TTCAGCCGTCAGCAGCGGTCTCGTGTTCCTCGCTTGCCGAGAACGGGCCACTTCAGCCGGCTGCTTTCTCCGACCAGTGAGCGGGCTCCTGTGCGCGCATCGGAAAGGAGCGGTTTGCAGTTCGCCTTGGCTACATGCAGAATGCACTTCGCCTACCTCTGAATACTATGTCTCTGCCTTTATTTCGAGCCACAATTCATTCTAGTCAGGTTTTCCACTGCTACACATCTGCATTCAGAGAGGAAAAGAGTGGAAGGGGAAACAAGCTCTAATAAGGCATTTGCAAGTTCGAGGAGCGACAGCTGTAGTGCTCTCAGGGAGAGCGTTTCAGAAAGTGGGGAGAGATCCTTTCAGGACTGCGGAGAAAAAACCCCCCACTCGCAGGTAGTGCAGGAGGCTGAATTCGCACTTGTCAGCGTCGGAATCGCACTCCTTCGCTCTCACGCGTAGAAAGCGGCATTCGCGCTGAACCGCTCCGGAGACTTTGCCGTAGCTGGCCGAGAAATCGCGTTTCTCC
>NW_011170185.1:0-575 GCF_000146605.3 Meleagris gallopavo
TAATAAGGCATTTGCAAGTTCGAGGAGCGACAGCTGTAGTGCTCTGAGGGAGAGCGTTTCAGAAAGTGGGGAGAGATCCTTTCAGGACTGCGGAGAAAAACCGCCCACTCGCAGGTAGTGCAGGACGCTGAATTCGCACTTGTCGGCATCGGAATCGCACTCCTTCGCTCTCACGCGTAGAAAGCGGCATTCGCGCTGAACCGCTCCGGAGACTTTGCCGTAGCTGGCCGAGAAATCGCGTTTCTCCCCGAACTCCGCTTCAGCCGTCAGCAGCGGTCTCGCGTTTCTCGCTTGCCGAGAACGGGCCACTTCAGCCGGCTGCTTTTCTCCGACGAGTGAGCGGGCTCCTGTGCGCGCATCGGAAAGGAGCGGTTTGCACTTCGCCTTGGCTACATGCAGAATGCACTACGCCTACCTCTGAATACTATGTCTCTGCCTTTATTTCGAGCCACAATTCATTCTAGTCAGGTTTTTCTCACACAAATACCTGTTTTTACACCAAATAACCTATTTCTCCCACAAATAGCGGTTTTAACCTGAATACCCCTTTTCTCCCACAAATACCTGTTTTTACA
>NW_011170186.1:0-666 GCF_000146605.3 Meleagris gallopavo
GGAACGTAGCTCTTCTTCTCCTCTGGACAGGCACCCGGAACTTGAGCATCAGCAGTCAAACCCCAGTGCATTGCATGATGTTATGATGTGGAATACTGATAATGAAAATACATGAAACCATGACATTCCACCCCTTATTCCACATCACTACATCATGCTTAATATATACAAACAAATATAACACACGCACAAGGAATTACTGACTGCACTCCCTCAACATCAAGTTCCCTTGTGGTACACTTTGAACATCCCTGTTTCCTGCATCACCCACCAAGTGGACCCAGGTCCCTGGGCAAAACAGTTCCACGAAGAGGTTTGTCCTTCTCAGAGGCTGGAATAACCCAAACTGCCTTTCCCAACATATTCTTTACATGTATAACAGGGACTTTATCTCCCTCTACGGTATGTAGGGAGCTGGACTGGGTTGGACCACCACGATTGATAGATCCTCTGGTATTGACTAACCAGGTGGCTTCTGCCAAATGCTTCTCCCAGTGCTTAAATGTACTGCCTCCCATTGCTTTCAGCATAGTTTTTAACAACCCATTGTATCGTTCAATCTTACCTGAGGCTGGTGCATGGTAGGGAATATGGTAAATCCACTCAATACCATGACCTTTAGCCCAGGTATCTGCAAGAGAATTTTTAAAATGAGTCCCATTATCT
>NW_011170187.1:0-552 GCF_000146605.3 Meleagris gallopavo
CCCCAGGCCTGGACGCAGTGCTGCACATGGGGCCGCACCAGAGCCGAGTCAGGGGCAATCACCTCCCCTCTCCCCTGCTGGTCGCTCCTCTTTGAATGCAGCCCAGGATACAGTTGGCCTTCTGGGCTGCAAGTGCACACTACTGGCTTATGTCCAGCTCTTTGTCCACCAGGATCCCCGAGTCCTCCGCAGGGCTGCTCCCAAGGGCTTCTACGCCCAGTTGGTACAAGCATCTGGGTTTCCCCTTCATCAGGGACATCAACAGTGGGGTTGAGTGCACCCTAAGGACACCAAGCTGTGGGGTGCAGTGACACAGCAGAGGGACGGGATGCCATCCACAGAGACCTCAACAGGCTGAGCAGTGGGCACAAATCCAAGTGCAGGGTCAGTAGCTGGGATGAGGGAACACCCACCACCAAAACATGCTAGGGGATGAAAGGACTGAGCGTAGTCCTGCTCCATAAGGCCTGGGAGTACTGGTGGGTGGGAGCTGGGACACAAGCCAGCAATGGGCCCTTCCAGCCCAGAAAGCCAACCGGTATCCCTGGGCTG
>NW_011170188.1:0-665 GCF_000146605.3 Meleagris gallopavo
CATCCTGACCTTTCTTCTTTCCCCACCTGTAGTAGCAGATATGCCAGCTGTTCCTCTGCACGATATGCTTCTTTCCTTGCATAGGTCTGCAAACATGGCTCTGCTGGGGTAAGAAGTATCTTGTTTATGGGAATAGCTTCCAAACTCCATTTCCCACTGCCACATTAAGTTGTGTCTCCAATGGAAGTAGCCTCGGAGGCTTCTTCATTTTCTACAGTCAACAACATGTCTTTCCCAGGCTCTGTGGCTCTGTATCTATCTATACATTAATACAAAGAATCTGACCGAGAGCTGAAGGGCAGAAGTGTTGGTTGGAAGGATGGCATCAGTGATAGACGAGGTACAGCAGAAAAGACTTGTTGCACTGCAGAGGAAGAGAAAAAGCCTTCCTTCTAATTACCTGCCTCAGTAAACTATCCAGCTGGCACCCAGTATCAGGGTATTAATTGATAACTCATGGATTCAAGATTCCGCAGTGTGATTCTTATAAGAAGGCATTTACTGCGAGCAGAAAGGGGCCTTCTTCAGTGTAGACTCCTCCTAGCAGCAGATCACAGAGTTGCAGAATTGTAGGGATTGGAAGGGAGCTCTGTCGATCACAGAGTCCAACTGCCCTACTGAAGCAAGTTCCTAAGTAGGTCACACTTAGGACCGTATGGATTTGG
>NW_011170189.1:0-570 GCF_000146605.3 Meleagris gallopavo
TTTTTCCAGGGTTGTTTTATTTTCCCTTTTGTTTCTATTCTTGGAACTGCTTTTTCCTTTCCTGAGCGTATTCCCCTCTGTTTGTGAGGATTTCAAGTGATTTTGCTTTGCTCTCCTTGGCTTTTTTTACATACTCTTGCTTTTCTTTTCCTGGTTTTCCTGGCTTTGGTTTGCTCTTTGGTTATTGTTGGTATCGGGGCCTTGCACTGCTGTTAAATTTTGGTTCTTTCTTTCCATTGTTAAGCACTGGTGAGCTTTGTTCTCTCTTTACTTTGCTAGGATTCTTTGCTTTGCCATGCTAGTGTATTGAATTCATTGGCTTTCCTCTTGTATTTCTCATCCTCGCTTTGCTTTGCTTCGTTTTCATTCCTTGTTTTGTTTTGTCTTTTTTATATTTTTATTTTTTCTGTAGTGAGGCTTTTTGTTTGCTTTGCATTGTCTTTGTTTCCTATTTGTGTATTCTTTGTCTTTCCAGCTCCTTTCTTTGCGTGATCTTGTTCCTTGCTGCAAGCATTCCTTTCCTGTTTAGAGTATGTTTCTTGGCTTTGCTTTCAGTTGCTCCTTTGCTTT
>NW_011170190.1:0-547 GCF_000146605.3 Meleagris gallopavo
TTTTGCAGCCTGATGGAGTTGAAGGATTGCTTGGGCTCCTCCAATCAGTGGTGTGAGATCTGTCCAGCAGGTAATGAACATCATGCACCCCATGTTGGTGCGCTGCTTGTATGCAGGTAGGTTTGCGATGTGATCCGACTCCCCCATGCTGACCATCCACAGCTAGATCAAGTTGCTCAGAGTCTGAGCCAGGCTCACCTTGAAAGGGCCAGCACATCCACCATGTCTCTGGCAACCTGTGCCACTGCCTCAGCACCCTCACTGTACAAGACATTTTCCTTAGATTTCACCTCCATTTTCCCTGTTCTTTCCTTTAGGGATTGAAAGGCTGTTACCAGGTTCCCTTGGAGCCTTCACTTCTCCAGGAGGCTGAACAGCCCAGCTCTCCTTGCTTACAGGAGAGGGGTTCCATCCTTGGGTTCGTGTTTGTGGCTGTACTCTGGATGCACTCGCACAGCTCCATGTCTCCCTGCACTGAGGACTCCACATCTGGACGCAGCACTGCAGCTGACGGCCTCACCAGCGCAGAGCAGAGGGATGGGGGATC
>NW_011170191.1:0-428 GCF_000146605.3 Meleagris gallopavo
TTTTTCCTCGGTGCACCGCTGCCAGGACCCCACCATACAACAGATCTTTTGCATTCACATCTATGGGAGGAGCTACAAGTGCAGCCTCCTAAACTGATGCAACGCCCTTTCTCTGACTGAAAGCTCAACAGTCACCCCTCCTGCCGCTGAAGAGCCATTGGAGGATGATGCTGCATGCCGAATTCCTTTTGCAGGGAGCTGTAAATGAATGCTTAACCAAGACACGATATAGTGTAGGAATCCTAGAGCCGAACTCATTTGTGATGCCGTTGGCACAAGACCACAGATATCTCTGTGTGAAAATATGGTACTAGCAACTCCCAACAAGTAATGCCTGTGACATGTACATGTCTCATGTACCATGTGGAAATGCTGTCTTTAAACTCTTCTGAACATCACTGCTTACTAAAAGCTTCCTCAGCTGTGTG
>NW_011170192.1:0-736 GCF_000146605.3 Meleagris gallopavo
AAGGGTAGCTACTGGGCATGCTGCTGCCTCCACCACACATGCACCTTCAGGGTCGCCAGCCCAGAAGGAGTCTGTGGCTGCCAGTCGGAACAAACACCTCTCTGGAGGAAGGCAAAGCACTGGCAGTCATGCCAAGGAGGAGGGAAGGGTAGCTACCGGGCATGGATCCGCCCAGCCAGCAGAGGAAAGCCGACCGTTCAACACAAGGGAAGAGGCAAGGATGCCCACGAGGCGGGGACCCACCTGGGAAACCGAGAAGGAGCTGCAATGCAGCAAGCACTGCACAAAGCCTAGAGAGGGCAGGAGGAATGGGAAAAAACTCAACAGGCCAAGGGATGACATAGGTGCCATCACCGGGCTGCTGGAACCATTGTGATGTCACAGTGCGTTGCCATGGTGACGACGGGCCCTGCAGCCGCTCACCAGCCCTGGGCCTGAGAACAGCCCTGGAAGCAGACAAGCTCAGCCTGCTCCCGCTCCGGATGACAGTTCAGTGCTGCTATTCACTATTACTGATCATTGTGAAGGCTTACCCTTCTGCACGAGCTTTTAGGGCCGCGATTTCAGATTACATTCAAAGCTGAGCTGTTACCAGATTGCTTCAGTGTTAAGGTTGAAGGAAAACCCTTTAGCTGAAAGGTCACTGCTTTGGTTAGAGTTTAGGGTGAAGAGTTACCATACTGGGTTAGGATGAAAGGCTTCCCTTTTGTGATAAGAGCTAATGGGTTCCCACATT
>NW_011170193.1:0-594 GCF_000146605.3 Meleagris gallopavo
AGCTATGGCCAAGATGACCAACAGGGAACTCATTATCTGAGTTGAATACATAAATAGATAAAAAACAACTTTATCCTCCAGAGCAGTTTTCATAAACAAGAAAAATCAGCAGAGACGATTAAGACCTTGAGAGGCTTTTAGCAAAGCATTATCACCATCCCATACGTATAGAATCATTAGAATCACCAGCGTTGGAAAAGACCTCCGTGATTATCCAGTCCAACCATCCACCTACCACCAATACTTCCAACTAAAGCGTGTCCCCCAGTACGGCATCTAAATATTTCTTGAGCATCTCCAGGGATGCTGACTCCACCACCTCCCTGGGCAGCCTGTGCCAGTGCCTGACCACACTCTCAGAGAAGAAATATGTAATAACATCCAACCTGAATCTCCCCTGGCTCAACTTGAGGCCATCCTATCTCATCCTATTGCTAGTTACATGGGAGAAGAGGCCTACTCCCACCTAACCACAACCTCCTTTCTGGCAGTTTGTGGAGAGCAATAATGTCACCCTGAGCCTCCTCTTATCCAGACTAAACAATCCCAGCTCCTCCAGCCACTCCTCATAAGACTTGTGCTCCAGACCCCTCA
>NW_011170194.1:0-474 GCF_000146605.3 Meleagris gallopavo
CAGAGACATATTCAGAGGTAGGCGTAGTGCATTCTGCATGTAGCCAAGGCGAAAGTGTAAAACCGGGCTCCGTTTCCGATGTGCGGAGAGTAACCCGATCACTCGTCGGAGCAAAGCAGCCGGCTGAAGTGGCCCGTTCTCGGCAAGCGAGAAATACGAGACCGCTGCTGACGGCTGAAAGCGGAGTTCGGGGAGAAACGCGATTTCTCGGCCAGCTACGGCAAAGTCTCAGGAGCGGTACAGCGCGAATGCCGCTTTCTACGCGTGAGAGCGAAGCAGTGCGATTCCGATGCCGACAGGTGCGAATTCAGCCTCCTGCACTACCTGCGAGTGGGGGGTTTTTCTGCGCAGTCCTGAAAGGATCTCTCCCCACTTTCTGAAACGCTCTCCCTGAGAGCACTACAGCTGTCGCTCCTCGAACTTGCAAATGCCTTATTAGAGCTTGTTTCCCTTCCACTCTTTCCTGTCTGAATG
>NW_011170195.1:0-494 GCF_000146605.3 Meleagris gallopavo
GCCGAGTCGAGGGGACAATCACCTCCCTCTCCCTGCTGGTCGCTCCTCTTTGAATGCAGCCCAGGATACAGTTGGCCTTCTGGGCTGCAAGTGCACACTACTGGCTTATGTCCAGCTCTTTGTCCACCAGGATCCCCGAGTCCTCCGCAGGGCTGCTCCCAAGGGCTTCTACGCCCAGTTGGTACAAGCATCTGGGTTTCCCCTTCATCAGGGACATCAACAGTGGGGTTGAGTGCACCCTAAGGACACCAAGCTGTGGGGTGCAGTGACACAGCAGAGGGACGGGATGCCATCCACAGAGACCTCAACAGGCTGAGCAGTGGGCACAAATCCAAGTGCAGGGGTAGGTAGCTGGGATGAGGGAACACCCACCACCAAAACATGCTAGGGGATGAAAGGACTGAGCGTAGTCCTGCTCCATAAGGCCTGGGGAGTACTGGTGGGTGGGAGCTGGACACAAGCCAGCAGTGGGCCCTTCCAGCCCAGAAAGCCAA
>NW_011170196.1:0-817 GCF_000146605.3 Meleagris gallopavo
AAAACAGAAGGATAATGAAGACAGGCACAAAGACTCTGAAAGGGACAACTTTAAGGAAGGAGAAAACAAGAAAGGGAAGAACAAAGCAGAACGACCAAGCAGGGAAGAGAAACAGAAAAAGCAAGGGAAAAGAGACATAGAACGAGAAGATAATATTGAATGGAATAAAGTACAGGAGAGGGAGAAAAAAATGAAGGAGGAAGAGAAACGGACAGACCGAAAGGAAGAGACAAAGATAAGACCAGGGAGAGAGAACGAGAGAAGGACAGAGAAAAGGGAAAAGACGGTGAAAGGGACAGACAGAGAGACAAAGGGAAGGTGGGAGCATGTACAAGAACACGGAAAGGATAAAGCAGAGAAAAAGGTAACTGAAATCTTACTTCAGAGCAGTACTCATCTACTAAGCACTTTCTATAACAGCGCTTGCTTTCCCAAAGTGAATGTTTTGGTTTGTTTTTGGTTATGGATTTAATCTGTTAAGGATGTGGCCGAGGTTGTGCATGCACCTTCCTGTCTGTGAGCAATCAGACTCATCTGACTGTGCTTCCTGAACGTCTGTTATACAGTTTATTTTCTGAACTGTGCTTGTTTGAATTCTCCTCATCACATTAGATTCAGTTTGATAGAGTGGAGTGGCAGCAATTGTTGGAATTGTTCACTATCTTTGTAATGCATGCTGTTGCTTCAGCCATAGCTAGCTTTTGGGGAAGGTGGGGTTAAAGAGAGTTTCTTTGAGCCATAGCTGGTTGCTTGTCTCTTGAGCTTACTTCTTCCATAGAGGGATCAGTTGAACAGTGATTCTTGCTCTGTTAGGCTT
>NW_011170197.1:0-532 GCF_000146605.3 Meleagris gallopavo
CACAAAACACACAGGCACACCCAAGGTAACCGACCAGAGCACTGTATCACACAAACCAGAGATACTAAAGCATCCCGACTGTACATCTGCACCACCTGAAAGAATTAAAAAGCTAGGAGGTTGCTGACCGCCAGGCAGAAATTAGTACAGGATCAGGCACTGGCAGCTGCTTCCAGTACGGATCAAGCCTACAGAAATAAGATTAAATACAGACCAGCTGACTCTGCACTCCCATCCCCCCAAACAACTCCAATCTGTCGTTGATGGCAACAGTGCTGACGCCAGACAAAGACACCAGTGCCAGAGTAAACAGAAGGATTACTTAAATCTATATAGAACTGCATCCATATATACACACAGGCATATATGGCACAGCCGGAGCAGATCGAACACAGCAATACACAAAATTAGGAGTGCTTCTTTAAAAGCAAACCAAAACAATGAGCAAACTCACAAAACACTGGTGGTTTCACTACCAGCTTTGCGTGCGTCCTGAATAGAAAGTAGGCACACGCACTGGGAAGACAGTATT
>NW_011170198.1:0-368 GCF_000146605.3 Meleagris gallopavo
GAATTCACCGCTGCAGTCACCGAGCCACTCTCCATGGTATTTCAGAAGTCAAGGCAGTCAGGGTCAAGGTCCCTGGTGAGGAGAATAAAGGTGACAGCACACCTCTCAGGAAGGATAGAAAGTGTGACGCGGGGAACTACCAGCATGTCAGTCTCACCTCTGTGCTGGTCACGGATCATGGAGCACATCATCCTGCAAGTGACTCTCAAGCACACATTCCAGTGCGTCACCACCCTGTGCGTGAAAAGCTGCCTCCTAATAACCAACCTAAACCTCCCCTGTCTCACTTGAAAACCATTTCCCCTTGTCCTATCGCTATCCACCCTCCTAAACAGCCTGTTGCCCCCTCCTGCCTTATGCGCTCCCTT
>NW_011170199.1:0-626 GCF_000146605.3 Meleagris gallopavo
AGCTGTGAATACGACGTCTCTGCCTTCATTTCGAGCGGCAATTCTTTTGGTGTTGTTCTCCATGGCTACGCTTGTGCATGCTCGGAGGAAAAGAGTGGAGAGCAAAACCCTCTCTAATAAGGCTGTTGGAAGTTCGGGGAGCGACATTTGTTTCGCTCCCAGGGAGAGAGAGCGTGACAGAAAGTGGGGAGCGATCCTTTCTGGCCTGCGGAGAAAAAACCTCCCTACGGAGGTAATGCAGGAGGCTGAATTCGCACGTTCTCGGCATCGGAATTGCACTGCTTCGCTCTCATGCGTAGAAAGCGGCACTCGCGCTGAACCGCTCCGGAGAGTTTGCCGACGCTGGTCGAGAAATCGCGCTTCTCCCCGAGTGCCGCTTTCAGCCGTCAGCAGCGCTCTCGTGTTTCTCACTTGCCGAGAACGGGCGACTTGTGCCTGCTGCTTTCTCCGACGCGCGAGCGGTCTCGTGTCCGCACGTCGAAGAGGAGCGGTTTGCACTTCGCCTCGGGTACATGCAGAATGCACTAGGCCTAGCTGTGAATACGACGTCTCTGCCTTCATTTCGAGCGGCAATTCTTTTTTGGTGTTGTTCTCCATGGCTACGCTTGTGCATGCTCGGAGGAAAA
>NW_011170200.1:0-688 GCF_000146605.3 Meleagris gallopavo
CGGAAAGACCATTTCGATCCAGAATATATGCCATTGGCCCTCACAAACACCGATTGCCTCACAAAGATGTGGCACATCCCACCAGAAAGACCATTTCTAGCCCCCAAAAGATGGCATTTACTCCCAGAAACACCAGCTTTCTCACACATTCCTCACCTTTTCCCCCCACATAAGACCTTTTCTCCCAGAAATGACAGTTCTCTTAGGAATACCTCCCAATTCCCCCTAATCTACTACACCACACTCCGCACTATGACACTTTCTCCCCAAACTAGGACACTTTCTCCCAAAACAGCCACTTCTTCCCCCCAGAGTACACCGTTGGCTTCCAAAAAGAACGCATTCTCTCCCAGAAATACCTCCCTTCCCCAATACAATGACATTACCTCCCAGTAATGCTACCTTGGGCCCAAACTTTGGACAGCTTCTCCACAAGTACTACTTTCCATCCAAAAGAGGACATCTTCTCCCCAAAGAATGCTATTTTCTCCCGGAAACAAAGCAGCTTTCTCACACATGGGTGGCATTTTCCAACCAGCTATGCTACTCTCTCCCAGAAAGAGCACTTTTCTGACAAGTACCTTCCCTTTTCTCTCAAAAATACTGCTAGGCACTCCTCAACAGGACATTTCTCCCATCTACACCCGTTTCTCCCAAAGGACCCCTTTTCACACCAAAAATACCACAC
>NW_011170201.1:0-544 GCF_000146605.3 Meleagris gallopavo
CCAATCGGTAGTAGCGACGGGCGGTGTGTACAAAGGGCAGGGACTTAATCAACGCGAGCTTATGACCCGCACTTACTGGGAATTCCTCGTTCATGGGGAATAATTGCAATCCCCGATCCCCATCACGAATGGGGTTCAACGGGTTACCCGCGCCTGCCGGCGTAGGGTAGACACAAGCTGAGCCAGTCAGTGTAGCGCGCGTGCAGCCCCGGACATCTAAGGGCATCACAGACCTGTTATTGCTCAATCTCGGGTGGCTGAACGCCACTTGTCCCTCTAAGAAGTTGGACGCCGACCGCTCGGGGGTCGCGTAACTAGTTAGCATGCCAGAGTCTCGTTCGTTATCGGGATTAACCAGACAAATCGCTCCACCAACTAAGAACGGCCATGCACCACCACCCCACGGAATCGAGAAAGAGCTCTCAATCTGTCAATCCTGTCCGTGTCCGGGCCGGGTGAGGTTTCCCGTGTTGAGTCAAATTAAGCCGCAGGCTCCACTCCTGGTGGTGCCCTTCCGTCAATTCCTTAAGTTTCAGCTTTGCAA
>NW_011170202.1:0-786 GCF_000146605.3 Meleagris gallopavo
AAAGAAATAGGGACCCCGAATAATTGAAACAGTGGCAACAATCTGAGGTAAACAAAGTAATTTACTAAATATGGTATCAACAGAATTTTATAAGGAGAGAGAGTGTGAAATTGATGGTGGATCAGCCTTACCACAACGCTGAGATGAGAAGCGCAGGCAGAGAAGCGAGCATCAGGTTACCTTGCCGGGAGTAATATCTCCTCGCTGACCACAAAGCCCCCTGGGGAAAGTGTAGCTCTTTTCTTCCTCTGGACAGGCACCCGGAACTTGAGCATCAGCAGTCAAACCCCCACGTGCATAACATGATGTTATGATGTGGAATACTGATAATGAAAAATACATGAAACCATGACAGGGTGCAGCCAGGATACGGTTGGCTTTCTGGGCTGGAAGGGCCCATTGCTGGCTTGTGTCCAGCTCCCACCCCCCAGTACTCCCACGCCTATGGAGCAGGACTACGCTCAGTCCTTTCATCCCCTAGCATGTTTTGGTGGTGGCTGTTCCCTCATCCCAGCTACTGACCCTGCGCTTGGATTTGTGGCCACTGCTCAGCCTGTTGAGGTCTCTGTGGATGGCATCCCGTCCCTCTGCTGTGTCACTGCAGCCCACAGCTTGGTGTCCTTAGGGTGCACTCAACCCCACTGTTGATGTCCCTGATGAAGGGGAAACCCGGATGCTTGTACCAACTGGGCGTAGAAGCCCTTGGGAGCAGCCCTGCGGAGGACTCGGGGATCCTGGTGGACAAAGAGCTGGACATAAGCCAGTAGTGTGCACTTGCAGCCCAGA
>NW_011170203.1:0-645 GCF_000146605.3 Meleagris gallopavo
CCCTTTCACACCAAATACCACACTTGCCCTCCAAGAGAAGTCAGTCTTTCCCACAATTGTCCACTTTTCTCCCACGTACCTGTCATTTTCTCCCAGAAATACCACATTTCACTTGGAAATTGGGCCTGTGCTTCCAAAAGATGATATTTTCTCCCAGGCATACCTGTTTTCTTCAAACTACCGCACGTTTTCTCCCAAAAAGACTAGATGACAAGACCAAATAGGACACTTGCAACCAAGAATAGGACATCTTCTCCCACAAATACCACTTGTCTCCCAAAGGATAGGACATTTTCCCTAAATGCTATGGCAGTTCTGCTAAGAAATACTCCTTTCCTTCCCTAAATGGGACATATGCACCCACAAAGACCACGACTCCGAGAAATTCCTCCCAGTTCCTCCCCAATTACACTCCATTACATTCCTCATCATGACACTTACTCCCAGACTTTTGGCATTTTACTGCGGAAAGCCATTTTGATCCAGAATATACGCCATTTGCCCTCACAAACACCAATTGCCTCACAAAGATAGTGGCACATTCCCACCAGAAAGACCAATTTCTAGCCCCCAAAAGATGGCATTTACTCCCAGAAACACCAAGCTTTCTCACACATTCCTCACCTTTTTCCCCCCCCACCATAA
>NW_011170204.1:0-705 GCF_000146605.3 Meleagris gallopavo
CAAATTGGACACTTGCAACCAAGAATAGGACATCTTCTCCCACAAATACCACTTGTCTCTCAAGGATAGGACATTTTCCCTACATGCTATGGCAGTTCTGCTAAGAAATACTCCTTTCCTTCCCTAAATGGGACATATGCACCCACAAAGACCACGACTCCGAGAAATTCCTCCCAGTTCCTCCCAATTACACTCCATTACATTCCTCATCATGACACTTACTCCCAGACTTTTGGACTTTTACTGCGGAAAGACCATTTCGATCCTGAATATATGCCATTGGCACTCACAAACACCGATTGCCTCACAAATACGTGGCACATCCCACCAGAAAGACCATTTCTAGCCCCCAAAAGATGGCATTTACTCCCAGAAACACCAGCTTTCTCACACATTCCTCACCTTTTCCCCCCCACATAAGACCTTTCCACCCAGAAATGACAGTTCTCTTAGGAATACCTCCCAATTCCCCCTAATCTGCTACACCACACTCCGCACTATGACACTTTCTCCCCAAACTAGGACGCTTTCTCCCAGAAAGGCCGCTTTTTCCCCCCCAAAGTACACCGTTGGCTTCCAAAAAGAACACATTCTCCCCAAGAAATACCACCCTTCTCCAATACAATGACATTACCTCCCAGTAATGCTACCTTGGGCCCAAACATTGGACAGCTTCTCCCACAAGTACTACTTTTCCATCCAAAA
>NW_011170205.1:0-545 GCF_000146605.3 Meleagris gallopavo
CACTTGCATGAAAGGCTGGGACAGAAAAGAACAGTTTAAAATAAGGTTGAATTTAAAGAAAAACACACTAATTTTAAAGAGACTGTAATTGACTAGTCAGGAATTGGAAGCCTACATTATGGCACTGTGCCACTGAAGAGGCTGCCATAAAGAAAACACAATGTTTGGAAAACTTGAGTCAACAGGAACCTACAAGATGAGATAGAGGAATAAGGATGTTATTGGCTGCCAGCATGAATAGCTTTTATCATGAAAACCATAATTAAAGGCTATGATTGGACTGTAGAAGATGCGTTCATTGTATGTTCCTGTGCAGAAACATAAATGTAGGCATGGCCAAGTCCCTGCCACCCTGTCAGCACCAGGATCCAGGTGGAGAGGCACTTGGGGGCACACCTTCACAGAGTTTCACAACCTCCACTTGTTTTGGAATGTTTGGGGTTTGTATGAAACCCAGTTAGATGCTCAGCCCCTTAAAGCAGCAGTGCTCCTTACAGGTGGGGTACTTCGTGAGATACATATACTTAATTTTCTTTTTTAAGGTC
>NW_011170206.1:0-398 GCF_000146605.3 Meleagris gallopavo
CTTTCCTACCTGATCTCCTCGGCCCCTCGCTATGTACTTTAGCAGATTGTTTTCTCACTTATCTTCCTTACTGTTTGGCTCGTGTCACAGTTGCTTGTGATAATCAGTGAACTGAGCTCCTCCTCCTCACCTTCTGCCATCATTTACTTCCAAAGCCTCCGTGCTTGTCTGTGAGCTGCTGTCCTGTGCCAGCATGGCAGAAATTAGCTCAGCAAAAGCTGGCGAGTGTTGTGCTTTAAATGGACCGTGTGAGTTCCTGGTGAAGTTGATGCTGTTGACACTCAAATGTGGTGGCACCGCAGGGCAGCGGTGCTTTCACCCTGGAAAGCCACCAGGCATCCACCTGCTGGCTGTCTCCCGTCACACATCCGCCTGTCACAGCAGTACAGGGGCCTCCT
>NW_011170207.1:0-427 GCF_000146605.3 Meleagris gallopavo
TCACAGACAAGCACGGAGGCTTTGGAAGTAAATGATGGCAGAAGGTGAGGAGGAGGAGCTCAGTTCACTGATTATCACAAGCAACTGCGACACGAGCCAACCAGTAAGGAAGATAAGTGAGAAAACATCTGCTAAAGTACATAGCGAGGGGCCAGGAGACAAGGTAGGGAAAGTGAGGGGCCAGGAGCTCAGCTAAGTAATTTTAGGAATAAGCAGCTCAGGTAGGTAAAGGAAGGGACAGCAGCTCAGGTAAGAAGAGCAGGCAAGGGAATCATAGGCTACGGCAAGGGGGGAGGTGAGGGTAAGGGAGAAAAGAAAGAATGGGGAGCGAAGGGAAGGTTTAAGGGGGGTTAAGCAATACTTATGATAAAAAAGAAAAAGAAGAAAATAAATAGAATTAAAAAAAATGTAAAAAGATAGAAAAAGG
>NW_011170208.1:0-558 GCF_000146605.3 Meleagris gallopavo
AGAAGTCCTTGCAAGCTCATCACCGCGTCCTGAGGGGAAGTGGTCTGGAGCAGCCCCTCCAGAAATCCCATTCAGCTGCTGAGCAGGCTGTGCTTGGGAGGTCCCAAACCAGGCTTAGTTTTGTCCTCCACACAGGCCTCAAGCTGGGGAGACTGAGGCAGTGGTACACCACCAACTTTGGTCTCAGTCGTCCTTCCCATACTCCTGTCATCCACAACCTCTGCTTTGCTCCAGCCACTCTCATCCTGCCTCCAGTGATACCAGGGAAACCTCTGGTGCCGTTGATCACCCGCCTGCCTTTGCGAGTACTCTCAGTGCTCCTGAACAGGGTGGCGTGTCTGGTGGAAATTCTATCAAGTATTTGGTTGTGCCCATTGTGCTGCCAGTCTGGATGGCCAAAGCAGGACTTGTGTGAAAGACATGGGCAGGAGGAGGGGCAGGGATCAATTGCCTACGTGAGCTTTTGTCATTGGGATTCCTCCTAGTTTACCAGAGGTGTCCAGCAAGGCGTCATTGGAGGGCATAGCCGACATTTGCTATTCTTAGAAGTATGCTACT
>NW_011170209.1:0-667 GCF_000146605.3 Meleagris gallopavo
AAGCAAGAGAGCAGGAATGGTCATCTAGAAATTGTGCCCGTGGGCTTGGAGAACAGTCCAGGCTCCTGCTCTGCTGTCAGCCACTTACTACAGATTTTACAGGAGAAGAGCTCATTTGATGGAGAGAAAGGGAGGACTGCTTTTCTTAACTGGAGAACAGATGGAAGCATTGTGTTGAAACGGAACCAGAAGTTTACCTTAAGAGGTTTGGAGCCCACACTATCGCTAAGTTCTTAGCGTGCATGTTTGTGACCGAGGAGCTCCCAGCTAGACGAGCCAAGTGTCTCATCAGGTACTCCAGTGTCCTGGAAAATAAGAGAGGCAGTGTTCAGCACCAAGGAGCACGCCGTGCTGCCCTTCACAAAGCAAACCTCAATTCATGCTGGTTCTTGTTATTGCTACTGTCACTGAAGATCAAGTAGATCCAACTTGACTAAGTGCCACGCTGCAGCACCAAGGCCCAGCACAGCACAGCCGCAGCCATCAGCTGCACCAAGCGTGCCCCCGTGCCCAGGAACTGAGCCAATAAATTCACCCCGTGTAGCCTTCAACCGCTTCAGCACACACAGGCATTGTGTTGCAGCGTGAGACAAAGCCTGGAATGGCACCAGTGCCCTCTGAAGTGCAGCAGGGCTGAGCTCAGCAGGCTGAGGGCAACACTGACCTG
>NW_011170210.1:0-544 GCF_000146605.3 Meleagris gallopavo
ATGGCCAGAATATTCAGAATGTCACCAGAATGCTGAAGCTTCAGCACAGTACGGCACTGGCTCTGTTCACACAGGGATGCTGAGACTTGCAATCCTGATAATGGTCTGTCTGTCCATTCTGTTGCTGAGAGGCCATAGAGCAGGTGTGCAGCTGGTCCCATGGTGTAAAGGTGAGCACTCTGGACTCTGAATCCAGCGATCTGAGTTCAAATCTCAGTGGGACCTCTACTTTTGGGCTCCCAAACCATTGCCCACAGCTGACTTTCACCTAAGCCTGAAACCGAACTAATTAATGCATTCCAGACGTCCTTCTTGCCGTCCTTCCTTCTCTGTGCTTTTAGTCCATGCAATGGCCTTCCCCTGACATGGTTCCTCCACACCTGCCTAGCTTAGTGAGCACAGGCCCTGACCCTTCTTTGTTGCCTTCTGATTGATGGCTGCTCCCTTGTGAGGGAAACCAGCAGAAGGTCACTGTACCCCACAGCAGCTGAGGTGCAGACCCTGCAGTCCAAGGCCTGCTCACAGCGTGGTCGAGAAGAGGAGG
>NW_011170211.1:0-695 GCF_000146605.3 Meleagris gallopavo
TGTTGCCTAAAACTGAAGGATCAGCTTGAACACAATAGGAATTCTTACTATTCTCAGCAATCTAGATTGCTGGTTGTGACGGACTGATTTTCCTACTCTGATTCCTTCTTTTGTTCTGTAAGAAATCTTTCGGATTCTTTCTGATTCACAACATATTGATGGGTCAATCTTTTCCTAGTACATGCAGCTCTCCAATAATTCCCTGGACTATCAAATGTCTTGAAATGCACGTTGACATTTGGCATACAGGTTGACAACAACTGCGTTAGGGATAATCCTCTGCCTACATTTCTGGACTAATTGAAATCAAAATGATTGATCTTATGGCTTAAGTAAGACAGGGTGGAATACGTTGTTGTGCTATATTGATTCTTGCAGCCACTGACTTGAGAATCCCTTGGGTTTTGCAAGAGACTGAAAATTTGGCAGGAGGATAATCTATTGTCATGACTATGCCCACGTTTGGCCTGATGACAGACCTGAAAAATGCCATCTCACATCAATTCAGCTGAATGGATCCAAATCTGATGGCTGAGATATCTGTTGGAGTTTCCTTCTGGCAGAGGTGGCAGCTCATGGCAGCAGAAACTGGTGCACCGCAAGTGGGAAAGGGAAGGGACAGCAGTAGAGAGGAACCATGGAGCTGTGACTTTAAGAGAATGATGTTCCTTTCTGTCTTCCTCTTTCGTTTTGCT
>NW_011170212.1:0-547 GCF_000146605.3 Meleagris gallopavo
TTTAGCATTAAGAAAGAAGAGACAGTGGCATGCAGCCCCTTAAAAGACAGTTTCAGTAGAGAAAGCATTTTTTTCTCTTTTTTTTTTTTTTTTTTCTTTTACTAGAAACAAGATAGCAAGGCTCAAGTTTACAATATCCTAGAGTATTGGCCGTCCGCCTGGACTTTTCAAGGTCACGCTTTCAGACAGTACTGGTGAAACAGATAAACTTTCCCAATGAAGCTGTCTGAGAGCGGAGAGAGAGATTTGTTCAAAAGCTAAAAGCAACTGTTGCCCGCATTCTCCACCAAGAATGTCAACGGTTTACGGGCTGGTTCGGCCCGGTTCCGTGACTAGAAGGGCGGAGGGATCCGCGGATCCGCGCCCCCGGAAAAAAGAAATAAGGGACCCCGAAATAATTGAAAACAGTGGCAACAATCTAGAGGTAAAACAAGTAATTTACTAAATATGGTAATCAACAGAATTTTTGTAAGGAGAGAGAATGTGAAATTGATAGTGGATCGGCCTTACCACAACGCTGAGATGAGAAGCGCAGGCAGAGAAGCGC
>NW_011170213.1:0-498 GCF_000146605.3 Meleagris gallopavo
TATGTCCCATTTAGGGAAGGAAAGGAGTATTTCTTAGCAGAACTGCCATAGCATTTAGGGAAAATGTCCTATCCTTGGGAGACAAGTGGTATTAGTGGGAGAAGATGTCCTATTCTTGGTTGCAAGTGTCCTATTTGGTCTTGGTCATCTAGTCTTTTTGGGAGAAAACGTGAGTTGGTTGAAGAAAACAGGTATGCCTGGGAGAAAATACCATCTTTTTGGAAGCACAGGCCCAAGTTTCCAAGTGAAATGTGGTATTTCTGGGAGAAAATGACAAGTACGTGGGAGAAAAGTGGAACAATAGTGGGAAAGACTGACTTCTCTTGGAGGGCAAGTGTGGTATTTTTTGGTGTTGAAAAAGGGGGTCCTTTTGGGGGAGAAAACGGGGTGTAGATGGGAGAAAATGTCCTGTTGAGGAGTGCCTAGCAGTATTTTTGAGAGAAAAGGGAAGGGACTGGTCAGAAAAGTGCTCTTTCTGGGAGAGAGTAGCATAGTTGG
>NW_011170214.1:0-622 GCF_000146605.3 Meleagris gallopavo
GGTCCTTCCCCGCCGGTGTCACACGGCTGCGACTTGGGGACGGCCGCTCAGTCGGCGGAGCGCTCCGGAGCAGCGCCGGGAGAGAACAAGTGGAGCGCGGTCGGCTTTTCATTTTCCAGCTGGAGATTTTTTATTTATTTATTTATTTATTTTCCTTTTCTTAAAAACTCGCCGACCAAACCCAAAGCGCGGAACTGTTTCCTCTTCTCCTTCCCCCTCTCCCCCTCCATCGCCGTGCACTTTTGATTCGGGTAAATCAGAACACTCCGTGCTGTGCTGGGGGGGTAAAGTTGCGTTGGGCGCCGCTCTGCTTTGCACAGCCCTGAAGGAATCCTCTTCCATTCCTCCCAGAGCCACCGGGCACGTTGTAAAGCAATAAAAAAAATAATAATAATAATTAGTTCTTAGTTTCTGTATTAAAAGCTTGGCCGAACCAGAAGTAAGATTAACTTTTTAAAAAATTATTATTGTTATTATTATTATTATTATTATTAATGTATTTCTTTGTGTTAAAAATCTCCGCTGTGTGATGGGAAATCAGTGCAGTGCAGTGGGATCTGTTGGGGTCTGTGTGCTGTCCCCCCTCAATTCCCCACAAGCAGAGCTCTGGGGCTCCTGTAAA
>NW_011170214.1:2808-14159 GCF_000146605.3 Meleagris gallopavo
CCCGCTTTGGAGGCGATCTGAAAGCTGTTTATTCTGCCTCATTGGCAAAGCTTCTGCACGTGACTGTGCTGAGAGGTGGTACAGGGACCCCCCCCTTCTCCCTTCCAGGGGTTCTGCTGGGCCGTGGGGCTGTGCTGGGCGGTGAGCAGCTCGGGGCAGCAGGCAGTGAAGCAGCGCGTTGCCGTGCACCTTGCCCAGCTCCTTGCACAGCTGGGGTTATTGGGTCGGGATGGTTTGGCTGTGCTGGGGGGCTCATAGGATGCAGAACAGTCACACATTGCCCAGCACCACAGCCCAGCTCAGTCCTGCCTGCCCCTCACTGTGTGTGAGCACGGAGTTGATCCTGCACACCATAGGGTTCGGTGAGTGATTCTTATTGCTGCTTTCCTGTCAGTTTGTGAGGGGGTCTGCCCTCTGTCCGTGTGTTCTGCATAGGGACCACCCCTGAGGAGCTCGCACATTCCATGTCACAGGTGTGCTCAGTTTCAGGGATGCAGCCGCTGGGCTGGGCGGGCAGGTGGGTCATGTAGGGAAGGAGAACAGCAGGGCTGGTGCCGGGGATGCGCTCCGGTTCCCCCCAGCAGTGGGTTTGTGGCTCCTTGAGGTGTGTGGTGATGGTCTGGGGAAGCGTTGGGTGCCCTGGGATGGGGTTGCCAGCACGGTGACTCCATTCAAGCCAGGTAGTCCTGGAGCTGCTGTCAGCCCCAGTGGTAGAACAAGGATGGAGATGCATCCTCAGCCCCGCTGTACACAAGCAGAGGGCTTCGGGGCCTCAGGCTGTTGTTGGGAGCCTGTGTGCATAGACAGCAGCAGAGCTGTGTGTGTTGTGCGTTGGGAGAGATTGGCTGCCACAAAACCTGAGGTTGGCTCAGAGACCTCGTGTTGTTGTCCTGGTGGTACCCTGCAGCCTCGCCCTGTGCAGGGGCTGTGCTGGCTTCGGGGCTGCACAGAATGCCGGAACGATGTGGAAGTGGAGCAGGGCAGCGGTGCCCAAGCAAACCCCAAACCTGTAGCAGTGTGTGTTCTGCCTGAGGCATCTCCTCCATCTCTGCCCTGGGAACAGCCCTGCATCCCATCCTGCGTGTGCCCAGTGCTGGGGTGGCAGCTCCCCGCAGCAGCGCACAGCTCCGAGGTGGGAGATGAGCGCAGTGATGTTCACCTTCCTGGGGATGGGGCAGGGAGAGAAAATGAAGCATGTGGGGGGCAAAGTCCTTTAGCTCCTGTGGCAGGAAACGTGGATTTTGAAAATGTGCTATTCAGGGCACAGCTGCAAAAACCACTTCTGCTGAGATGGGTTTGGGTGGGGATGAAGCCGCAGCACTTATGAACACCACGCTGGGAGATGTGTGCAAGGGGGCTGCAGCAGAAGCAGGGCTGGGCTGTAGGTGTGAGGTGGGAACCAGGGAAAAAAGGGGAAAATGGATAATGGGGAGCTGACAGCACACCTCGTCCTGCGCCGGTGCCGCGTGCTGGACCAGCAGAGATGCATCACATGGAGCCACTGTGCCCATCAGAACTGCGAAGAGGAAGAGAAATGGGGAAGGAGCCCCGACCCCCCAGCACTGGGTGAGGTGTGCCTGGGCAGTCCCACACTGGGATTTGGGGCCACACTTCCCTCCCGCAGCCGCACGCGTTCCCCTGTTGCTGTCTGCAGGCGGAGGTTTGCGCTTTGGTGCTGCTGGGGTTGGCTGTGCTGCAGTGCTCTGCTCCATGCGTCGGGTCGTAGCTTGGCTCTGCTGCCCTGGGGTGAGGAGCTCGGGGGTCTCTGGATCCTCCCCAAAGGTTGCTCCATTCAGGCTGTTGGCGCTTCGCCTTTTCAGCAGATTTTATTGATACTTAACGTGGCGCATTCTGCTTTTAGGATCTCTTTGTGAATCCCTTGAAGGTTTCCCCTTGATGCCGGCAGGCTGCAGCCCGCACAAACAGCTCTGATGGCAGGGAGAGCTGTGGCCTAAATCTGGGTCAGGCTTGGGGCTGTGGGATCAAACAGTGCGTGAGCCCTGCAGGTGGCATGGAGCACAGCCCCATCCTCACTATGATGCAAGGGCATTGAAGCAAGTGGCTTCAAAGCAGGGTTGGGGTTAGCAGGTGCCCAGCAGGGCTTGGGGCATGGGGATCACCAGAGGGGTCATCCCTGCTGGAGTCAGTGCTTTGTGCAGCGTCCCTTTGCTGGGACGTGCCCTGAGGAAGGGGGATGTGCCCTGCCCTGCTGCTTCCCCGCACACCCCAGCAGTGCGGCTCAGTGCCTGGCACACACCAGTGGCTTCGGGGGGAAACCATTTCCAAGGGGGGCCATCTCTCACCCTGCCCATGCTTCAGGAGTGGATGCAGCTTGGGCAGGTGGGGGCTGCAGCCCTGCCCCATCTCTGCGGTGCTGGCAGTGATGCCACAGCACTGTACTGTGGCCGCCCGCTCTCGCTCACCCCAGGGTGGGCAGTGGGGTCCCACGTGCCGTGATCCCACTGCACCCCCTCACCCTGGTGTGCCCCATATCCTTGTGAAGGGGAGAAGCCCCCACACTTTGCCAGGTGTGCTTTGCGGTGAGGATGTACCTGGCGCTGTGTGCACGGCACAGCACTGCCCATAGCACTGCCTGCGCACCCCAACACCGAGCAGTTTGGGTTCTCCCGTTGTCAGGAGCACTGCCTGCACTGTGCAGCACCCAGGCAGTGCAGTCCCTCAGCACAGCTCCCTGTGCTCTGCCTGACCCACAGTGCTGCCACGACTGGGGCACCATAGCCATAGTGCTGCAGAGCAGGAGGTGCTCAGGGAAAGTTGTGCTCCACCGCTGCCTTTTTCCTTCTCTCTCCTCATGAGTGGCAGAATTTCTGGATGGAAACCACACGGAGATGGGACTCGAAGTGGAAAGCATCGGCGTGCAGCAGGCGCTGTGCTGGGGAGAGTGCTCTCTGGGTGAATTTTTGCGCAACCATCACCAAGTCTGGGACAAAAATTGCATCATCCACGTTCTTCCCACCACGGAAATAATTGCCGTGAAATCTTTGCAGCTCCAGGACTGCAGCGGTGTGTTTCTCCTGGCTCTCACCTCGGACACCTCCCTGCTGCTCTCCTCTCCCTCGTGCAGCTGGGCACTGTGCTGGAGCACCTGTGGGCATTTTCCCTCTCAGGTGCAGAGGGAGGGGAGGGATTTGCACGTTGTGTGTGCATGCACGGCGTGCTGCATGCAGGTGCTGCTGCATGTCCCTGCTGCATGTGCTTGTTGGTGATGGGGAGCAAAGAGGCACATGTGTTGTGCGGGAAGGAAGACACTTAAGCCCCAGCCTGCATTTGCAGGGCAACGCTTAGCAAGATGCTGGTGTCGCAGCAATGCATCCTGACAGCGGGAGGTGCGGGCGTGGGGACACAGCTGGGGCTGCAGTACAGTGCACATGAGCACGGGTGTGTGCATCTGTGCATGTGAGGAGAAGTGTTTGTCTGTGCACAACAGCACAGGTGTGCGTGCGCAGTGCGTGCATCCATGCACCTGAGCAGAAGTCTCTATGCACGCATATGAGCACAGATGTACGTGCACCCGTGTGCCCAGACGTGCTGTTTGGTGCACAGGTGTGTGTCCGTGCACACTGGCACAGCTGCACACAGCCGGGTCCCGTTGGGGAGCAGCGCTCAGAGGTGCCGTTAATTATCTTCATGGGGTTTTGCAGCAGAGGTGCCCCGCTGCTGAGCGCCGTGCAGCCCTCAGCCCGTGTGGGACACGCGCGTTTTCCTCCCGTTGCTTTTCTTTAATTTCTTTTTTTCCCCAGGAGTTTGGAGTTGGGGTTTTTTGTTGTTGTTCCCTGTCGGTTTTTTTCTTTCTCCCCCCACCCGCTTCGTTATCGTTTTTGTTAATTAGATTGTGACGGGAATGGTCTCTATTCAAACAGCGAACCTCGGGGATGTGCGCTCACAAGTGCGTGTGTTTCAGTGTTGGGGGGGTTGAGGGGCCTTGAAAGAAACCATTTTACAAATAATTTCTTCATAAAGCTCCTTAAAAGCAAAGCCCCCCCTAATTAAGCGATTTGAATTTCCCCGTTAACCGCTCGGTGCCTCCTCGGATGATTAGAAAGGGATATTCATTTATGCCTTTTAAACGCCGCCCCGATTAAAATCAGAG
The DNA here is from genome assembly GCF_000146605.3 of Meleagris gallopavo. Lineage (NCBI taxonomy): Eukaryota > Metazoa > Chordata > Aves > Galliformes > Phasianidae > Meleagris > Meleagris gallopavo. The sequence goes on from NW_011170214.1 coordinate 6,920, forward strand.
AGATTTTTTTTTTTTTTTTGCCTTCATCAAAATCTAACATCCTTGAGAAATTAATTTGATGCCTCTTGTTATCAATTAATTGAATCTCGTTGGGAGAGAGCCTGGTGCGGCGGGCGCTGTGCCGGCCCTTCCCTTCCCGTTGCTTTCCCCCTCTCTTCCCCTTCTGCCGCTGCTTCTGAACGCTGTGACATTATAAAAACTCGGCCCTGCTCCTCCTTATTTTCACCATCTCATAAAATAAATGAATAAAACTCGCTCCCCCCGCTCCCCCGTCCCTCCTCCCCCGTTCTCTACAGTTCCTCCAGTACAAAATACCCTTTTTTCGTTCTCCCTTTCCTATAACTTACAGTGGGAGAGAAAAGAAACTTGGTGCTTTAGCAATCTCCCGGCGTCGCGGAGCAGCCTTGGTCCGTCTTTCTTCCTTTTCTTTGCTGGATGTTGGATATTTCATTTGAATCTCCCTCTTTTCAATTAAAAGCTCCTTCCCCTCGCCCCGCTCCATTCTCCTCCTCTGTCTCCGCAGTGATTTTCCTTTCTTTAATATTTCAGCTCCATCCCCGGAGATGGATCTGCCCGCGTCTTTTTTTTTTAAATAGACTTTTTCTCCCTCTATTAAACTTTTCCAATCTTCGTCCTTTATTTTTTTTTCACCTTCCCACCTCTTTAAGCAAAAAAAAAAAAGAAAGAAAGAAAAAGTTATAAAATCAAACTTCCCGAGTGCCCCAGTTCTATATTTAAATAACTGAGCCAGGAAAACCTCGGCGCCGGCTCCATTTGAACTCTCCTGACAGTGAATGCGGTGGGTTTGGGTTTGGGGTCCCACAGTTGGCCCCACTGTCTGCTTTGGGGTGCTGAGGGCTTTGGGGTGCTGTGTGGTGTGGTTCCCTTTGCTGCGTGGAGCAGAGGGGCTGCAGGCGGTTGTGTCAGAGTTCTGCTCCCCTCCAGCCCTGTTCTGCATCCAGCATCAGTGTTGGTTCTCTCTGAGCTTCTGCTGCGTCCCAGCACTGCTGCTTTTGGGCCCCTCTGTCACTCTGGACTTGAAACCTTCACTCTGGACCTCAGAAGACCATCTCTCTATCCGTGAGCATCTGTAGGGGACCCTAAACCCATCCATGATTACTGCAGGGGATCCCACATTTCCTCCGTGAGTTCTTAGAGGGCATCCCAAACTCATCCATGAGCATCTGCAGGGGGCCTCAAACCCACCCATGACTGCCTGTAGGGGATCCCAAATCCCTCCATGAGAATTTGCTGGGGACCCCAAGTCCCTCCATGCACACTCATGTGGGACCCTAAACCCATCCATAAGCACCTGTGGGACATCCTAAATCTTTCCATGCACATCTGCAGGGGGGTCCAAGTCCTTTCATGAGTACCTTTAGGAGATCCCAGACCCATCCATGAGCACCTATGGGGGATCCCAAACCCGTCCATGAGTACCTATGGGGGATCCCAAACCCATCCACAAGCACCTGTGGGAGATCCCAAACCCGTCCATGAGTACCTATGGGGGATCCCAAACCCATCCACAAGCACCTGTGGGAGATCCCAAATCCTTCCGTGAGCATTTGTGGAGGACCCAGAATTCCCTCCGTCAGCACTTATGGGACACCAACACCCATCCACGAGCACCTGTAGGGACCCCAAACCCATCCATGAACGCCTGTGGGGTGTCCCAAACCCACCCTGTAGGAAATCCTAAGCCCAACCATGAGCACCTGTAGGTTACCCCACACTCACCCATGAGCATCAGTGGGTACCCAGTGTGGGATGCTTGCACCCCTGCCCCATGGTGGGCGCCCATGGGTGGCACTGGGGTTCCCCTGAGTGGTTGACTGAGGCCCAGGCACCGAGTCACTATTTAATTAGAGGTCCCTGATTAACAAAACTTGGTGTTCGGCTTCCTCCTGCCCTCGTCTTTCCTGGCTCCGAATCAATGGCTTTGATATGCTAATTAGGGAGTAATTTAATTTCAAAAGGCCGCAATTAACAAGGGTGTTGTGGACATGCTGTAGTTAAGCGGCGTAATCTAATTTGCATTAGTAACAAGCAGGGACTAATTAGAAGCTTAATTAGACACTTAGACGGCTCTTGTGTTTACTTTCTTAATGAGATGGAGTGGGGCTCTCTCTGTCTTTTTTTTTTTTAATCTTTTCAAGAGCACAATGGAGGGAAACGTGGCATGGAGCGACGTGCCCGGCCCTGACCTTGCTGGGGGCTTGGGTGGTCCCAAAAAGTGGGCAGACCCCCATACGGAGTCAGAGCATCGCTGGGTGCAGCTGGAGCACCACTGGGTGCAGGTGGAGCACCACTGGGTGCAGGTGGAGCACCACTGGGTGCAGGTGGAGCACCACTGGGTGCAGCTGGAGCATCACTGGGTGCAATTGGAGCATCCTCGTGTCTCCAGGTGCGCCTGGTCCGGGTCGAGCCAGCAGTTGGGTGATCCTCTGGGGACATCCCCCCTCGGTCCCTGGCGATGGGGAGTGCTGCCCCATCACCCCATGCCCTGATCCTGGGGTGATGCAGCCCATGGGCAGCGTGCAGTGCTCAGTGCTGCCCGGAGGAGTCGCTGGGAGTGAGATGAAAGTGGGAGATGAAAGCGCCTGGAGGTGCGATCCCATTAAAGCGGTGCCCAGGCTTAGCCAATCCTCGGTCCTTTAAATCTCTTCTAATTTCCAGTAATGCTTTAGATTCATTTTAGCTCCCCCGGACTTTTATTTTTAATCCCCTTTCCACATTTCCATGTGTTTATGTGTTAATTAAAGGGTAAAAAGCCATTCTCCAAGCAATCCTGGCTGCCTCGGATTTGGGGCGGCCGCGGAGCGTTCCCACTGCTGTGCATGGGGCTGGGGACAGCCACCCCATAGATGCCACATCCCTCCTCCCAGCGCCCACCGCTCCATCCCCTCCACGCTCTGTGTGTCCATCAGGCTGTTAATTGCGTTAATTACAGAGCTCGGAGGTGTTAATTGGAAAAGCCCGGTCCCATGCCTGTGGTGTGCGTGTTGGGGGTGTCGGTGGAAAGGAATGGCGCAGACACCGCGGGTTAGCGGCAAGTCGGGATGTCAGGGAGATGTTGCTGCTCAGATTAAGCGATTGTTAATTAAAAAACGACGGTAATTAATATGCTCTGGTTACCATATGGCACTGCTGAAGGCCGGGGGAGCTTTCGTTGCAGAAGGTGCACGCTTCAGTGAAAGGAGGAAAAAAAGCGCAGACCTCGCCGTCATCATTTTTATTATCTTTTTTTTTCTATCGGGTTTTGTAAAACTTTTATATGAATGGAAATATTTTCATTACGACGAGTGCTTGCTTTTATGACTTCCTGCACAGTGCTGCTCCGTCCCATCCGGGCTGCAGACTTTGCATCGCGGGGATGGGGCCCATCCCCACCCCACCACCATCCACCCCACTCCCACCCCATCCCACCCCATCCCACCCCATCCCAATCCACCCGATCCCATCCCATCCCACTCCATCCCATCCCACTCCATCCCATCCCTACAGCTCCTCACTGCAGAGATTTCCTCCCATTTCCCAGCAGCTCTCGCCATCGACTCATCCCCATGGCCAGGAAAGTTGATATCCTTTCCAAAACTCTTTTTTGGGGGTTGTTGGTTTTTTTTTTTTTCCTTTTTCTTTTTTTGGCCTTTTTTAATGCTTCCTGTTGTAGCTCTGGATGTTGCTGTTCTCCGTATAAAAGTCAGATCTCTCTTTTTCAATCCTGCTGAGGGGTTGGCTGCAGTGAGGCCGTGTGACTGCGGGACCTGTGGGTTCCTTGCGTGGCTGCACGTGTCCAACACTGCAGAGTTTTCTGTAGGAAAGTGAGAAAAGCAGCAAAAAAATTGAATTTTTCTAAAGACTCTTGCTTTTGGGGCAAAACAGGAGGAAACGGAGCTCCAGCTTTCCTGGCTGCTTTGCTCCTAATGCAGCATCTGCAGGCAGCATCCCTGGAAGCTGCTCAGCTTGAGCTGTCCCAGGGCTGCTGCTGTGTCCCCACGCACATCCCCAGGCAGTGTCCTCCACGCACATCCCCTTGCAGCAGTTGCAGCATCCCCCAGGCAACATCCCCATGCCCTGGAGCGTCTCCATGCAGTGTCCCCTGTGCACTTCTCCCCATGCACCTTCCCTGTACTCAAGGTGCAGAGAGCCGGCAGCCCCACTTGGGAATTAATGTCAGTCATATACCCTGCGGAAATGACTTCTGAAATGCATATAATCTCAAACATGCAAATGAGAAGCTTGCTTCACCCTGTTTAATATGAATGATCAGCTCCTGAATAGCTATTATTACACGCCACATTTCAGCAATTATGTTGTTCGCGGTTTGTCTTGCTGTCTTTTGGGGCGGGGTTGGGGGAAAAAAGAGAAGAAAAAGGGAAAAATGGTATTTCTTGTCCTCGTCCCTCGTGCTTTATTTCCTCCTGTTGCAGATCAGCTCTGAGCAGTGGTGGTGGGCAACCAGCCCATAGCAGGAGGGCCTTCGGGATCCCTTCCAACCCAACCATCCCATGGTTCTGTGATCTTTAAGGAGGTTGTTCTGACTACTGCTGCTGCATCTTCTGCTTTGTGCCCAGCTCCGCCTGCTCACACCAGCAGCAAACTTCCAGGCTGTGTGCCCTGCAGGAAAGTGCTGTGATGCCCTACGGAAAGGTGCCAGCACTGCTGGGATCTTTAGGGGGAATCACGTAGTGTGGCCTCCTCCAGCCATTCTGAAAGTTTGCGACAGCGCCGTCTCCCTCACCTCAAAATGAAATATTTTGTCATTTCTGAACCTGTGATAAACTCTCACATCCTGGTGCTGGAGGTGGGGGTGCTGGAGGTGGGGGGTCACGCTGTCTTCTCACCCTCCGCTCTCTCCTCTCCCTCAGGTCCCTCTAGCACGTCATGATGGTGGAATCCGCCTCGGAGACGATCCGCTCCGCTCCATCCGGCCAGAACGGGGTCAGCAGCCTCAGCAACCAGCCCCGACGGGGGCGGGGGCGGCGGCGGGGGCCGGGAAGGGGCTGTCAGCGGGGATAGCAACGGGGAGCTGAGCCCGGTGGAGCTCCTGCACTTCCAGCAGCAGCAGGTAGGAAGGATCCGCGTGGGTAACCCAGTGTTGGGCACGGGGTTGTGGTGGGGACCTCTGGGTTTGGCTGTCCCAAGTCCTGCTCTAATAGGGACACCCGGAACTGGCGTTGTGCTGTAATAGGGATGCCCAGAGCTGCCACCCAGCTCTGCAGCCAGCTGCCTTCTGGATATCCCCAACCGCGGTGACTCCACAACCTCTCTGCGTGCTCTGTCGTGAGGTTCTCCAGATATTTGGGTTTGGGGCAGCATTTGTGCGCGCCCACCCCTCACCCCCAGGGCTGCTCCAGGAGATGGGTCGCACCAAGCCTGGTTCTTGCACACACCTTTAGAGGACGGAGCTCTGGCAGCAGCCTGGCTGTGCTCTGCAGGGAAGAGTTGCCTGTGCTGGGGAGGGGTTGCAGGCTTGGACCCCTTGGGCGCAATGCACGAGGAGGAGGAGAAAGGCTTTAGGAATAAAGCGAAGGCCACGGACAGTAAAGCAGGAGCAGGTTTATTCTGCTTCAGCCCATCCAGCTGGGTGAGTGCTGGGAGCTCAGAGTGCACTGAGATGAATGAAGCTCACGTGCACAGCAGACACGCATGGAGCTGTGTGTGTGCACTCCATCCTGGCACACACGTGTGCACCTTGGAGGTGGCAAACACATCCCCGTGTGCCTGCAGGTTACCTTTCTAAACAAACTTTGGAGAAAACGTAAATTTTCCTCCTTGGATACTAAATAAGGCAATGATCCCTGCCTCGTATGGAGATCGCCTCCCTGAGCCATAAATTCCAGCGTGAAAGCTGTAAAAAATTGCTGTGTCTGATACTTTAGTAGTGAGTGCTGTAAATCCATTACCTGAATAACAGCCGTTTCGCACGCAGTTAAGCCCCTGTTCCCCTGCTCTGAAGGGTAATCATGCGTGTAATGCTCCCGCGAGTCACCCTGCCAGCGCCTCGCTCCCCTCCCCGGCCCCGCGTTGCACGTCGGATGGATCGGGGACATGCAGCCCTGTGCAGGCAAAGTGCTGTGAGCTGCGGGGAGGGGGAGATGGGGGTCTGCACGGCGCTGTGCTCTTGGCTGCACCCGTACAGGTGCACAGTGCGTGAGGGCCCGGGCTGCATCTCACCTCTTTGCCCAAATCTCACCTCTTGGCCCAAATTTCGTCACTGTCCCCAAGTGTCACCCTTCTGCTTCTCTTCCTTTAGGGCTCCCAGTGTCTCTGACCTGGCATGTGGAGTTCTGAAGGCAGAGGGTCGGGTACAACAAAACCAAACGCCATCTGCAGTGCCACACTTGGGGAGGGGAGGTGACGTCCCCACAGCCATCCGTATTCCTGAGCACCCGCAGGGTCAGGAACGATATCCCTGGGCAGGAAGCTGTGCGCCATTAGGTGCTCTATGAGGGCCTTGCATCCAGCCCCTGTTGTTGGGTGCTGCTGTCTGACAGCTCCTCCGTGCTGAAGTCACCCTTTTCTCAGCCGTGCAAAGCAGTGGAGGGTGGGGGGCATGGAAAGCCAGCACTTGGTGCCCCCACCTAAGCTTGTAGAGCCGCCAGTGGCTTTGAACTTGGACTTGCTCTTATGGGACATTTCCCAACAAGGTCTCGTTCTCTGCCCTCATTTTTCGGGTTGGTTTTGGAGCTGTGAGCTGCATCTTTGGGCTCTGCTGGCTGAGCTCTGCATCCGATGGAGCGGGAATCCAGATTCCCTCTGTGGGTTTGGACCAGGGCTGCTGGGCAAGGTTCAGAGTTTGGTTTGGTGGTGCTGGGGACCCCTACTGTACCCCTGGGGGAGGTCTGTGCATCGTGGGCTGGTCAGCACCCTCTGGGGCTGCTCTGTGCCCTCCTGGCGCGTGCACCTGTCCATCCCAGCCCATCTCTATGCCATCCATCCATCCCTTTGGGAGCACCTCCCAGGCTCTGGAGGGACCGGAGCGTCCGCGCACCCCCTCCCCTCCCTCTCCCCCAGCCCAGGGGACGGCGTTGCCCTGAAATCCTCAGCTTTCAATGGAGGGGCCCCGGCTGCAGAGCCTGAATAGCTCACGCCGCTTTGTGCCGGGGCTGGCGGAGGGGAGAGGTCGGCCGGGGGCATGGGAGGGCTGCCCGGCCCCCAGCATCTCCCCCGCCGTTGCTGTGGGAACGCTGACAGACCTCCAGCGCGCCGGCATCCGCGCCCCAAAGCGCCCAGC
>NW_011170215.1:0-599 GCF_000146605.3 Meleagris gallopavo
ACCTGTCCTGGAAATGGAGATCAAAACTTGTGCGTCCTGAGGAGAGGCTGCCCACCAACTGGCCCTTCTGGATTGGCCTTTCTCCACACCCCAAATGGGTCCCTGTCAGCAAGCCTGTTGTTCCAAAGGACCCAAAGCAGCAGTCCCCGCACACCGAGCAAAAGGCCTTCAGTCTGCCTGACACCCTGCACCACCTCTGGGACGTCCTTATGCAATACCCGGAAGCTATGATCTTGATCGGTTCTTTGGGAAACTGGTGTACGTCTCGCCTGATCAGGGTTGCCCACCGGCTCCTGAGAGCATTGTGAAGACACTAGGCACAGGTAAGCGATCGAGATTCATGCTGCACGGAAGGGACTGCGGGTGGGGAGCAGGGAACCGCAAAGGTCTGGTCTGTGAGGGCTTCCAAGAAAAGCAGACCTCCAGAGGTCCATCAGCTCTCCCCTGAGACTTGCCCGGCCGTAGGGCTGACACCCAGCCGGAGACTCCCATGCAAAACGGGGCCTGCCAGAGGGGCAGTGAGCCCACGGGCTGCCCCGAGCTGTCCTGTGAGGCTGGAAAAGCGGCACAGGAATCAGAGCCCTGCAGGGTGATGCTTT
>NW_011170215.1:8953-9490 GCF_000146605.3 Meleagris gallopavo
CCACCTGGCTCTGCTGGTTTGGAGTAACCGCCTGCCCAACCAAGATCAAGGACGGGAACAACAGCCAGGTCCTTCCCGAAGAGCAGCGTCCGGTTACGTCCAAGAGCCAGCCCTCCAAATGGCTCTTCTGGTTTGAACAAACCACCAGCTCCGCCAAGATCCACGACGGGAATAAAACCAAGGTCTTTCACGAGGAGCAGAGCCCGGTTCACACCAACAGACAGATCTCCAACTGGCTCTGCTGGATTGGACTAAACACCTGTCCTGGAAATGGAGATCAAAAACTTGTGCGTCCTGAGGAGAGGCTGCCCACCAACTGGCCCTTCTGGATTGGCCTTTCTCCACACCCCAAATGGGTCCCTGTCAGCAAGCCTGTTGTTCCAAAGGACCCAAAGCAGCAGTCCCCGCACACCGAGCAAAAGGCCTTCAGTCTGCCTGACACCCTGCACCACCTCTGGGACGTCCTTATGCAATACCCGGAAGCTATGATCTTGATCGGTTCTTTGGGAAACTGGTGTACGTCTCGCCTGATCAGGG
>NW_011170216.1:0-421 GCF_000146605.3 Meleagris gallopavo
GGTTGTTACGGGTTCCTGCAGTCTGGGATTCTAGTCTGAGGATTGCATGAGGACGCTACGAGGATAGCAGCTCCTGTGAGTGTAAGTTCTGTTATGTCAGATTCGGTGATTGGTTCCCAGTTCCAGATTCTTTGATTCTGTGATGATTCTGGGCTTCAAATGTGTGGTGGTGACTCTGATTCCTCACTAAGAGTACAGACCCCCAGACTTGTAGCTACGCAATACGATGCATTTCCACATCCACCCCTGTGCACAGTGTGTGGCATAGTTCTGAGTGCCTGACAAACCCAAGCAAAATCAATTTCTGTAGCTTATTTAAAATATATATATATATGTATATTTGCTTTAGTTTCTGCTCCCTGTTCCCATTTATTTACGTTCTCCCTTGCTTCATATGTAACTTCCAACCTTGGCATTTTGC
>NW_011170217.1:0-674 GCF_000146605.3 Meleagris gallopavo
CCTGCAGCACATTCAGTGATGGGGCCACGTGTTTCCCACATAGCTGGATTTGGGCTTTGGCACAAACACAGTTCTTGGCAGTTGCTCTCTTTGGAACAGCACCAACCTACCTGTTAAGGGAGCTTCCTGAAGATTCCTGTGCTCTGAGAACCATCTGAACCGTCTGTTCCACAGCTTTTAGCAGGCCTCCGATGAGATGATACGCTCTCAGTGGAGGTACAACATTTCATTTCTTCAGTTTCATTCTGTTAAAGACAGTGTTTCCATTAAGAGAACGTGAAGGAATTCCACAGGTATTTGAAGAAAACCTAAGAAACGATCCTTACTCTCTTGCTGTTTAAAGCATGTTTTGGTCTGAAAAAAATCACGAGCTAACTGCTGGAATAATTCAAGATTTGCCCGTAATGTACAAAACTCTGAGAGTGTTCTCCAAAGCCAGAAAAAGCCCAGAGCCAAGAGCACGACAGCCAAGCTGATGAAAGCAGGACTCTGTTCACACAGTCCTTAGAAAGGTTCCCTCTGCATCTCTGAGTCCCCAGTCAGGGTTTATAGGCAACAGGTTTTACTCTTGCACTCAATTAAGAGATGTTCAGAGCAGATGTTTTCACTGAGTTATGCTTTAGTCCAGTCAGATGTCTGTCCAGTGCTCGGATCACCAAGTACCTACTGTAACT
>NW_011170218.1:0-564 GCF_000146605.3 Meleagris gallopavo
CTCCTATTTGTGTGTTCCTTGCCCCATTCTCTTGGCCTAATGACCCCTTGGCTTTGTGTTGCCACATTCATGTCGGCATTCAGTTTTGGCGTTCCCTGCCGTATTGTCTGGGCCGTCATCCTTGGCATTTCCTTCCATGTTCTCTTGGCCCTTGCCTTTGCCTGGACATTCCCTTGCCCTCCTGTTTTTGTGGCAACACCTGGGGCGGGGTGCAGCCCTGCGAGCACAGCTGGGGGCAGTTTGGCTGTGGAGTGGGGCAGAGCCAGGCTCCACCCCTCCCTGATCCCATGTAAGGGCTGGGAAGAGTAGGGGCAGCATCTGAACCTGGGGAGTGCTTCCTTTGGAGTATGCCTTGTTCTTTGGTGATGGAGTGAGTGATATTTTTTTTTCTCCGCCATTGTGGAGCTGCTCTCTCTGTTTTTTAGCAGGGAACCCTGAGCGTACTTAAGGGCTGGTAGGTATTTGGACCTGGAAGCTGCTTCCTTCACTTGAGAGCGTGGGGGAGTATTGGTCCTTGGAATGGGGTAAGTGGTTTCTTTTTTCTTTCAGGGTCTGTGATCTTGT
>NW_011170219.1:0-579 GCF_000146605.3 Meleagris gallopavo
CATTCTCATACTTTTGCAGGTAACATTTCCTCTCATTTCATATCCAAATGATGTAAAAGTCCTCTCGAAAATTTTCCACAAAAGAAAAAAAAAACAATTCATTTTTTTTCAACACTGACCAGAGTGGCTGATAGCAGACACTTCACATGTGAGAGAGAGAAGTCCAACCCCAAATTTAAACAGAGTACTCCTAGGACATGAACCCAGGTTATTCCTGGTAGCTGACCCAGCCCTCCTTGTCTCTTACTGTATTACACAGACAAAAAACTTAACACTGGGAAAATTTGATTGAAGCTATTGTGCTCCTGCTGGTTCTACTTGTTTCCATGAACTGTCATTTTCTAGCAAGGAAAAGTGGCATCTGAAACACTTCAGAAGTAGCAGTCCTGTGTAGCTACTTATTTCTCTCCATAGACTGCTATTGAGTGAGTTGACAGCTATCTCTGATGCAGGCATTGCAGATGCCTGTAGTTAGAAAAACGATCTCAGCCTGTTCAAAGCTGAATCACGCTCTATGTACCCATGAATGAGTCTTTGAGATATAGGACAATCCAGAAAGCTCTATTTCAGACATATTTC
>NW_011170220.1:0-435 GCF_000146605.3 Meleagris gallopavo
CATTACTGGGAGGTAATGTCATTGTATTGGAGAGGGGAGGTATTTGTTGGGAGAATGTGTTCTTTGGAAGCCAACGGTGTACTTTGGGGGAAAAGCGGCCTTTCTGGGAGAAAGTGTCCTAGTTTGGGAGAAGTGTCATAGTGCGGAGTGTAGTGTAGCAGATTAGGGGGAATTGGGAGGTATTCCTAAGAGAACTGTCATTTACTGGGTGAAAAGGTCTTATGTGGGGGGAAAGTGAGGAATGTGTGAGAAAGCTGGTGTTTCTGGGAGTAAATGCCATCTTTTGGGGCTAGAATGGTCTTTCTGGTGGGATGTGCCACATCTTTGTGAGGCAATCGGTGTTTGTGAGGGCCAATGGCATATATTCTGGATCGAAATGGTCTTTCCGCAGTAAAATGCCAAAAGTCTGGGAGTAAGTGTCATGATGAGGAATGT
>NW_011170221.1:0-502 GCF_000146605.3 Meleagris gallopavo
CTCACAGCTGTGCGGGGAATGTGCAGAATCCGCGGGCACCGCGATCGCCCCGTGCCCGATCCCAGCTCGTTGCCGGTACCGGAGCGGGAGGGGAAAGGTGCGGCCGGGGCTGAACCCGCTGTTATCGGGGAGGGGATCCCGGGGGTCCCAACGCAGCCGGTGCGGGGATCGCGGCGCTGCCACCCGTTGCCCTTTGCTCTGAGTTCATCAACTCGTTTTGCCAGGCAAATCAACCCAGAGCGGGGACGGGGTGAGGTCGGTCCGTCCGTGTATCTGTTTTATCTGTTTATGTGTCTGTCCGTCCCCGTGTCCATCTGTCCGTCCATGTCCGTCTCTTCGCAGGGGGGACCCGCAGCCATGGCGCAAAAATCGGATTCCCGAGACTCGGATAACAGCTGGGTGCTGACGGGCACTGAGGTGAGGGCGTGGAGCCGGGGTGGGGGGCGAGTGGGGGGGGGTGGAGGTCGGGGGGGTCCCAAGTGGCCGCGTGTCATCCCCAGGG
>NW_011170222.1:0-363 GCF_000146605.3 Meleagris gallopavo
AGAAATCTGCTATTTTCTGGAAGAAAACGTGATATTTCAGGGGAGAATACTGCAATTTCTGGGGTGAAAAAGACGTATTTTGGGGGGGGGAAACTGCCGTTCTGACAGAAAATGTCCTATTTTCGGAGGGAAAACCGGTATTTCTGTGAGAAAATGTGGTATTTCTGGGAGAAAACTGCAATTCCTGGCAGAAAATTTCACATTATTGGGGGAGAATCCTTGTATTCTGGTAGGAAACGTTGTGTTTTGGGTGAGAAAGCTGGTATTTCTGGGAGATATTGCCATATTGTTGGGGAGACAACTGGTATTTGGTAGAAAATGTAATATTCAGGAGGAAAGGTGCAATTCCTGGGAGAAAACGTC
>NW_011170223.1:0-391 GCF_000146605.3 Meleagris gallopavo
AAAATGGTATTTGTGGGAGGGAACTGCAGTTCCTGGCAGAAAACTGCATATTTTTGGGAGAAAGCGGGTATTTGCGGTATAAAATGTCGTATATTTGCGATTAAACTGGCATTTCTTGGAGAAAATATCATATTTTTGGGGAAAAATGTACTATTTCTTGGAAAAGGTGTCACATTTAAGGGAAGAAATCTGGTATTTCTGGAGAAAATGTCATGTTTGGGGATAAAATAGGTATTTCTGGTGAAAAACGTAGTGTCTTGGAGAATAAAACTGGAATTTCTGGAGCAAAATATCATATTTTGGGAGAAAACCCGTATTTCTTGAAGAAAATGTCATGTTTTGGGGGCAAAATCTGATATTTCTGGGAGAAAACGTCCTATTTCTTGTAGAA
>NW_011170224.1:0-677 GCF_000146605.3 Meleagris gallopavo
TGTTGATGTCCCTGATGAAGGGGAAACCCAGATGCTTGTACCAACTGGGCGTAGAAGCCCTTGGGAGCAGCCCTGCGGAGGACTCGGGGATCCTGGTGGACAAAGAGCTGGACATAAGCCAGTAGTGTGCACTTGCAGCCCAGAAGGCCAACTGTATCGTGGGCTGCATTCAAAGAGGAGCGACCAGCAGGGAGAGGGAGGTGATTGTCCCCCTCGACTCGGCTCTGGTGCGGCCCCATGTGCAGCACTGCGCCCAGGCCTGGGGCTCCAGCACAGGAATGATGTGGAGCTTTTGGAGCAGGTCCAGAGAAGGGCCACGAAGATGATCAGAGGGCTGGAGCACCTCTCTTAGAAAGAAATGTTGACGGAACTGGGATTGTTTCTGTGGGAGAAGAGAAAGCTCTGGAGATAGCTCATGACAGCCTTCCAAGACTCGAAGGGAGCGCATAAGCAGGGAGGGGGCAACGGGCTGTTTAGGGAGGGTGGATAGCGATAGGACAAGGGGAAATGGTTTTCAAGTGAGACAGGGGAGGTTTAGGTTGGTTATTAGGAGGCAGCTTCTCACGCACAGGGTGGTGACGCACTGGAATGTGTGCTTGAGAGTCACTTCCAGGATGATCTGCTCCATGATCCGTGACCAGCCCAGAGGTGAGACTGACATGCTGGTAGTTCCCCGC
>NW_011170225.1:0-583 GCF_000146605.3 Meleagris gallopavo
CTGTAGTTAAACAACAGAACACAGGAATATACATGCTAAAATTATGTGGCTAAAATAAAATTTTAAAATTCATTAGACTTACGTATCTGAGTCATCTGAGCTGGAGTCATCATGACTTTGTTCAGACTTCCATCTCTTGTGCCTATCAATAAGCTCAGTCAGGTAAGAAGTTTTCTTGGCATTTCGTAAAATGAATTTGTGTTTTAAGAGTTCCTTTGCAGTAGGTCTACTTAAAAAAATAACTGCATTTGAAAGTGTTAAAATGACTCACTATAAGAAGGTTAAGAAAAGTAGACCAGACTTGATGCAAACGAGTACTTACAAAGACATACAGTGTCTACAAATAAGATTTCTACCTCATATTCTAGAGAAGTGGAACTATGTCTATTCTTACGTAGAAACTAAATGATAAAACTTTTCCTAAGTATCAAACAATATACTAACTTGTGTTCCTTTGATACTTAAATAATGGGGAGCCTGGGGCTTCACTCACGGCAGAATTTTCTAACATCCCTGTGGTTATGAGAATTGTTGTCTCCATCTGAAAGATTCCTGACTAGTTTTGCAATCCTTTACAGACCTA
>NW_011170226.1:0-537 GCF_000146605.3 Meleagris gallopavo
GGAATGTGCATTTCCCGGCATGCCCCGGAACCTTCACTTTGCTGACTGGTCATTGTCTGCCCAGCAGGTAAGGGCGAATGCACACCCGCCAGCGTTTACCCATTCCAGAGCCCGGCACAATAGGGTTCCCCCAGAGCTCTGAATTGCGCTTCATGGTGCCCAGAAGGCTGCCTATCCTCTTTGTTCTGTGTCTTGCTTGTCTCTGGTCTTGCACTGTTTTCACTATTACATTCTCTTGTCCTCCTATTTTTGTGTTCCTTGCCCCATTCTCTTGGCCTAATGACCCCTTGGCTTTGTGTTGCCACATTCATGTCGGCATTCAGTTTTTGGCGTTCCCTGCCGTATTGTCTGGGCCGTCATCCTTGGCATTTCCTTCCATGTTCTCTTGGCCCTTGCCTTTGCCTGGCATTCCCTTGCCCTCCTGTTTTTGTGGAACCCGCACTTGGGGCGGGGTGCAGCCCTGCGAGCACAGCTGGGGGCAGTTTGGCTGTGGAGTGGGGGCAGAGCCAGGCTCCACCCCTCCCTGATCCCATTTAA
>NW_011170227.1:0-673 GCF_000146605.3 Meleagris gallopavo
AACCTCCCTGGGCAGCCTGTTCCAGTGCTCCGTCACCCTCACCGTGAAGAAGTTCTTACGCACATTCGTGCGAAACTTCCTGTGCTGCAGCTTATGTCCGTTTCCCCTCGTCCTGTCTCCACGTACCACTGAAAAGAGACTGGCCTCACCGCTATGGCCGCCACACCTCAGATATTTATAAACGTGGATCAGGTCCCCTCTCAGTCGTCTTTTCTCAAGGCTAAACAGACCCAGTTCACTTAGCCTTTCTTCATAGGGGAGATGCTCCAGGCCCTTCACCATCTTTGTGGCCCTCCTCCGGACTCTTTCCAAGAGATCCCTGTCTTTTTTGTACTGCGGAGCCCAGAACTGGACACAGTACTCCAGATGAGGCCTTACCAGGGCAGAGTAGAGGGGGAGGATCACCTCCCTCGACCTGCTGGACACGCTCTTCTTAATGCACCCCAGAATGCCATTGGCCTTTTTGGCCACGAGGGCACACTGCTGGCTCATGGCCAACCTGTCATCCACCAGGACGCCCAGGTCCCTCTCTGCAGAGCTCCTCTCCAGCAGCTCATCCCCCAGCCTGTAGTGGTGCATGCAATTATTCCTCCCTAGGTGTAAGACCCTACACTTGCTTTTGTTGAACCTCATCCGGTTTCTTACTGCCCAGCTCTCCAGCCTGTCCAGGTCT
>NW_011170228.1:0-490 GCF_000146605.3 Meleagris gallopavo
GCTTTCAGTTGCTCCTTTGCTTTCCATTCTTTGCCTTGCCTTGCTTTGCCTCCCTTGTCTCCTTGCCCATGCCATTCCTCTGACCTTGCCTTCACTTACCTGATGCTGTCTCTGTGCCTTGACTGTTGTGTTTTTCCTTTCCAGGCTTCTGGAAGTGCAGGCAGCTCTCGGCTTTTGTGCAGTGCTTGCTGCGTTTGCAGCTCCTTCTCGGTTTCCCAGGTGGTTCCCCGCCTCGTGGGCATTCTTGCCTCTTGCCTTGTGCTGGCCTGGAGGCTTTTCCTCTGCTGGCTGGGCGGATCCATGCCCGGTAGCTACCCTTCCCTCCTCCTTGGCATGACTGCCAGTGCTTTGCCTTCCTCCAGAGAGGTGTTTTGTTCCGACTGGCAGCCACAGACTCCTTCTGGGCTGGCGACCCTGAAGGTGCATGTGTGGTGGAGGCAGCAGCATGCCCAGTAGCTACCCTTTCCTCCTCCCGGGCACGGATGCCAAG
>NW_011170229.1:0-340 GCF_000146605.3 Meleagris gallopavo
TCCCCCAGCTCAGACACTTGGGGCAGTCGCTCCGTCCTGGTGGTCACTGCTGGAGCTCTGCTCTGGGTGACAGCCACTTCGTGTGCTGAGAGTGGTCCGTGGAAGAGAACAGGATGAAGGTCAGCCTGAATCTCTTCCTGATCTTACTTGCTTTCGTGTCTCCAATTCCTGACTTTGCCAGCTGTCTCAGCTGGGCCCGGAATTGGGACAAAAGCTGCTCCTTCCCGAGGAGCAGCATCCCTTAGAGACCAAGTGCCAGCCCTCCAGCTGGCTCTCCCGGCTTGGTCTAACCACCTGCCCCATCCAACGACTACGACGGATGGGAACAAAGCCACGTCCT
>NW_011170230.1:0-540 GCF_000146605.3 Meleagris gallopavo
AATGTGTGCTTGAGAGTCACTTCCAGGATGATCTGCTCCATGATCCGTGACCAGCACAGAGGTGAGACTGACATGCGGGTAGTTCCCCCGCGTCACACTTTCTATCCTTCCTAAGAGGTGTGCTGTCACCTTTCTTCTCCTCACCAGGGACTTGACCTGACTGCCTCGACTTGTGAAATACCATGGAGAGTGGCTCGGTGACTGCAGCGGTGAATTCCCTCGGAACTCTGGGACTCATCTCGTCAGGACCCAAAGACTCGTGGATGTTTGGGCCCTCAGGTGGTCCAGAACCTGATCTCCCATGGCAGTGTGGGATGGGAAGGGGTGTGTGGGACTGAGGAAGCAATGGCAGTCCCCACCTCACCAAAGCAAAGATGAGGGCTGTGCATAATGAGCAGTTCTCAGACAAGATGGAAGCCAAAAATGGTAGTTGGGTACCTGAGCCTTCTCTGGTGGTAAGCAACATGGTGCACAGAGTGCAGCCATGTGCTCCGAGCAAGGAGCACAGGTTTGTGCAATAGGCCCGGATGCAGGGCAGTG
>NW_011170231.1:0-523 GCF_000146605.3 Meleagris gallopavo
CACAATACAGTCATGAAGGCACTGCCCTGCATCCGGGCCTCTTGCACAAACCTGTGCTCCTTGCTCGGAGCACATGGCTGCACTCTGTGCACCATGTTGCTTACCACCAGAGAAGGCTCAGGTACCGAACAACATTTGGGCTTCCATCTTGTCTGATAACTGCTCATTATGCACAGCCCTCATCTTTGCTTTGGTGAGGTGGGGACTGCCATTGCTTCCTCAGTCCCCACAGACCCCCTTCCCATCCCACACTGCCATGGGAGATCAGGTTCTGGACCACCTGAGGACCCAAACATCCACGAGTCTTTGGGTCCTGACGAGATGAGTCCCAGAGTTCCGAGGGAATTCACCGCTGCAGTCACCGAGCCACTCTCCATGGTATTTCACAAGTCGAGGCAGTCAGGTCAAGTCCCTGCTGAGGAGAAAAAGGTGACGGCACACCTCTTAGGAAGGATAGAAAGTGTGACGCGGGGAACTACCGAGCATGTCAGTCTCACCTCTCCTGCTGGTCACGGATCATGGA
>NW_011170232.1:0-323 GCF_000146605.3 Meleagris gallopavo
AGGGCAAATATAGAGCCAATAAGACCGCAGCAGGAAGGCCAAGGGCAAAGCTGAGAAACGCATCAAGAAATGGCACAATGGAAGGCCAAGGGAACATAGGATGGAAGCCCAGGCAAGGGTAAGAGAAAACATGGTAGGAACTGCCAAAATAGGAGGCGAAAGACAACAAGGCAAAGAAGGCCAATGCAAGAGGTGGCCGATAGACCAAAACAAGAAGTCAAAGAGAATGCTGCTGGGAACGCCAAAAACTGAATGCTGAAGACAATGTGGCAAAATAAAGCCAAGGATAAAGGCCAAGAGAATGTGGCATGGAATGCAAGAAC
>NW_011170233.1:0-557 GCF_000146605.3 Meleagris gallopavo
GGGTGCTGAGGCAGCGGCACAGGTTGCCAGAGACATGGTGGAGGTGCTGGCCCTTTCAAGGTGAGCCTGGCTCAGACTCTGAGCAACTTGATCTAGCTGTGGATGGTCAGCATGGGGGAGTCGGATCACATCGCAAACCTACCTGCATACAAGCAGCGCACCAACATGGGGTGCATGATGTTCATTACCTGCTGGACACACCTCACACCGCTGACTGAAGGAGCCCAGGCAATCCTTCAACTCCATCAGGCTGCAAAATGAAATCAGAAGAGACGCAGAACATAATTTAAAACACAACAAGGATGCACACAATGCCCTTAAAAAACACCGCATGGATGCAATTAGCACATAGCCCTATTCATTACAGCCATCCAGCTTCAGATCCTCCAGAAAAGCAGAGCTCACAGCTCTGAAATCAAGCAGGAATCACTCACCCCATTCTAAGGGCTCACCCCACACCCCAAAGGAAGCAGTCTCCAGATTCAGATGCTGCTCTTACACCTAGCAGCCCTTCAGTGCACTTGCCATCCCCCAAAAAGAGAAGATCACAGCCCTAG
>NW_011170234.1:0-886 GCF_000146605.3 Meleagris gallopavo
GCAGCTCTGCTGCCACCTGTTGGACACAATACAGGCATGAAGGCACTGCCCTGCATCCGGGCCTCTTGCACAAAACCTGTGCTCCTTGCTCGGAGCACATGGCTGCACTCTGTGCACCATGTTGCTTACCACCAGAGAAGGCTCAGGTACCCAACACCATTTTTTGCTTCCATCTTGTCTGATAACTGCTCATTATGCACAGCCCTCATCTTTTGCTTTGGTGAGTGGGGACTGCCATTGCTTCCTCAGTCCCACACACCCCTTCCCATCCCACACTGCCATGGGAGATCAGGTTCTGGACCACCTGAGGACACAAACAGCCAGGAGTCTTTGGGTCCTGACGAGATGAGTCCCAGAGTTCCGAGGGAATTCACCGCTGCAGTCACCGAGCCACTCTCCATGGTATTTCAGAAGTCGAGGCACTCAGGGTCAAGTCCCTGGTGAGGAGAAAAAGGTGACAGCACACCTCTTAGGAAGGATAGAAAGTGTGACGCGGGGAACTACCAGCATGTCAGTCTCACCTCTGTGCTGGTCACGGATCATGGAGCAGATCATCCTGGAAGTGACTCTCAAGCACACATTCCAGTGCGTCACCACACTGGGCGTGAAAAGCTGCCTCCTAATAACCAACCTAAACCGCCCCTCTCTCACTTGAAAACCATTTCCCCTTGTCCTATCGCTATCCACCCTCCTAAACAGCCGTTGCCCCCTCCTGCTTATGCGCTCCCTTCGAGTCTTAAAAGGCTGTCATGAGCTATCTCCAGAGCTTTCTCTTCTCCCACACAAACAATCCCAGTTCCCTCAACATTCTTCTAAGAGAGGTGCTCCAGCCCTCTGATCATCTTCGTGGCCCTTCTCTTGGACCTGCTCAAAGCTCCACATCATT
>NW_011170235.1:0-567 GCF_000146605.3 Meleagris gallopavo
AGGTCGCACAGGTAGGCGTCCAGGCGAGACTTGAATATCTCCCAGAGAAGGAGACTCCACAACCCCCCTGGGCAGCCTGTTCCAGTGCTCCGTCACCTCACCGTGAAGAAGTTCTTACGCACATTTGTGCGAAACTTCCTATGCTGCAGCTTATGTCCGTTTCCCCTCGTCCTGTCTCCACGTACCACTGAAAAGAGACTGGCCTCACCGCTATGGCCGCCACACCTCAGATATTTATAAACCTGGATCAGATCCTCTCTCAGTCATCTTTTCTCAAGGCTAAACAGACCCAGTTCACTTAGCCTTTCTTCACAAGGGAGATGCTCCAGGCCCTTCACCATCTTTGTGGCCCTCCGCTGGACTCTTTCCAAGAGATCCCTGTCTTTTTTGTACTGGGGAGCCCAGAACTGGACACAGTACTCCAGATGAGGCCTTACCAGGGCAGAGTAGAGGGGAAGGATCACCTCCCTCGACCTGCTGGACACACTCTTTTAATGCACCCCAGAATGCCATTGGCCTTTTTGGCCACGAGGGCACACTGCTGGCTCATGGCCAACCTGTCGTCCA
>NW_011170236.1:0-709 GCF_000146605.3 Meleagris gallopavo
GTCCTGACAAGATGAGTCCCAGAGTTCCGAGGGAATTCACCGCTGCAGTCACCGAGCCACTCTCCATGGTATTTCAGAAGTCGAGGCAGTCAGGTCAAGTCCCTGCTGAGGAGAAAAAAGGTGACAGCACACCTCTCAGGAAGGATAGAAAGTGTGACGCGGGGAACTACCAGCATGTCAGTCTCACCTCTGGGCTGGTCACGGATCATGGAGCAGATCATCCTGGAAGTGACTCTCAAGCACACATTCCAGTGCGTCACCACCCTGTGCGTGAAAAGCTGCCTACTAATAACCAACCTAAAACCTCCCCTGTCTCACTTGAAACCATTTCCCCTTGTCCTATCGCTACCCACCCTCCTAAACAGCCCGTTGCCCCCTCCTCGCTTATGCGCTCCCTTCGAGTCCTTGGAAGGCCTGTCATGAGCTATCTCCAGAGCTTTCTCTTCTCCCACAGAAACAATCCCAGTTCCCTCAACATTTCTTTCTAAGAGAGGTGCTCCAGCCCTCTGATCATCTTGTGGCCTTCTCTGGACCTGCTCCAAAAGCTCCACATCATTCCCGTGCTGGAGCCCAGGCCTGGACGCAGTGCTGCACATGGGGCCGCACACCCAGAGCCGAGTCGAGGGGGACAATCACCTCCCTCTCCCTGCTGGTCGCTCCTCTTGAATGCAGCCCAGGATACAGTTGGCCTTCTGGGCTGCAAGTGCAC
>NW_011170237.1:0-546 GCF_000146605.3 Meleagris gallopavo
CTCTACTCTGCCCTGGTAAGGCCTCATCTGGAGTACTGTGTCCAGTTCTGGGCTCCCCAGTACAAAAAGACAGGGATCTCTTGGAAAGAGTCCAGCGGAGGGCCACAAAGATGGTGAAGGGCCTGGAGCATCTCCCCTATGAAGAAAGGCTGAGTGAACTGGGTCTGTTTAGCCTTGAGAAAAGACGACTGAGAGGGGACCTGATCCAGGTTTATAAATATCTGAGGAGTGGCGGCCATAGCGGTGAGGCCAGTCTCTTTTCAGTGGTACGTAGAGACAGGATGAGGGGAAACGGACATAAGCTGCAGCATAGGAAGTTTCGCACGAATGTGTGTAAGAACTTCTTCACGGTGAGGGTGACGGAGCACTGGAACAGGCTGCCCAGGGAAGTTGTGGAGTCTCCTTCTCTGGAGATATTCAAGTCTCGCCTGGACGCCTACCTGTGCGACCTGGTGTAGGGAACCTGCTTTGGCAGGGGGGTTGATCTCGATGATCTCTAGAGGTCCCTTCCAACCCTACAATTCTGTGATTCTGTGATTCTGTGTA
>NW_011170238.1:0-631 GCF_000146605.3 Meleagris gallopavo
GCAATTCATGATAATTTCAACTTCTGACTACTATTGGATAAAATGTTAGATCTGCAACAACTAGCGTTATTCTTAGGAGAGTCTGCATTCTCTTAGGATTTAATAGGTATGTACTCTATCAAGGGTAATATGCTGTGCTTTCTG
This sequence comes from Meleagris gallopavo, assembly GCF_000146605.3. Classification (NCBI taxonomy): domain Eukaryota; kingdom Metazoa; phylum Chordata; class Aves; order Galliformes; family Phasianidae; genus Meleagris; species Meleagris gallopavo. Next base: position 145 of record NW_011170238.1, read on the forward strand.
ATAAAGTTATGATTACTTCTGTCAGGCCTGAAACCACCCCTATTATATAAACTAATCAGCTGAAAGCTTCTCACTGTCTTATGGTTTGAGACTCCAAGGTACTGGAACATGCATGGGCTGGTGATAAACAAAACCTGCTTTGATATATTTATGTTCTAATTAGAACCAAGCTGTGGGAAAGGCATATCTTATTCAGTTGTGTGAAGTAGAATCACTAATTAAATTATTTGTCCATTAAACTCTGGATCAAGCCAGAAATTGCACTTGCAGACCTGAATCAGATGCATGAACATGAAGGTATTCCACATTAGTGGTGTATTTCTCTACTTGGTGCAATTATACTGGGGAAGGTGCTTTGTGTACCTCTAAAGAATTTCAGTGGTGCTAAGAGGTGGCAAAGCATGTGAATACTTTACAGAGTAGTAAAGAACCCATAGGGTACACCATGTCTTTCATTACTGCTGGGTAGTCAAGTAAGAAATATGCC
>NW_011170239.1:0-645 GCF_000146605.3 Meleagris gallopavo
GCCAGTAGTGTGCACTTGCAGCCCAGAAGGCCAACTGTATCCTGGGCTGCATTCAAAGAGGAGCGACCAGCAGGGAGAGGGAGGTGATTGTCCCCCTCGACTCGGCTCTGGTGCGGCCCCATGTGCAGCACTGCGTCCAGGCCTGGGGCTCCAGCACAGGAATGATGTGGAGCTTTTGGAGCAGGTCCAGAGAAGGGCCACGAAGATGATCAGAGGGCTGGAGCACCTCTCTTAGAAAGAAATGTTGAGGGAACTGGGATTGTTTGTGTGGGAGAAGAGAAAGCTCTGGAGATAGCTCATGACAGCCTTCGAAGACTCGAAGGGAGCGCATAAGCAGGAGGGGGCAACGGCTGTTTAGGAGGGTGGATAGCGATAGGACAAGGGGAAATGGTTTTCAAGTGAGACAGGGGAGGTTTAGGTTGGTTATTAGGAGGCAGCTTTTCACGCACAGGGTGGTGACGCACTGGAATGTGTGCTTGAGAGTCACTTCCAGGATGATCTGCTCCATGATCCGTGACCAGCCCAGAGGTGAGACTGACATGCTGGTAGTTCCCCGCGTCACACTTTCTATCCTTCCTGAGAGGTGTGCTGTCACCTTTTTTCTCCTCAGCAGGGACTTGACCTGACTGCCTCGACTTCTGAAAT
>NW_011170240.1:0-737 GCF_000146605.3 Meleagris gallopavo
TCCACTCTTTTCCTCTCTGAATGCAGAAGTATAGCAGTGGAGAGCCTCGCAGGGATGAATTGTGGCTCGAAATAAAGGCAGAGACATAGTATTCAGAGGTAGGCGGAGTGTATTCTGCATGTAGCCAAGGCGAAGTGCAAACCGCTCCTTTCCGATCAGCGCACAGGAGCCCGCTCACTCGTCGGAGAAAAGCAGCCGGCTGAAGTTGCCCGTTCTCGTCAAGCGAGAAACACGAGACCGCTGCTGATGGCTGAAAGCGGCGTTTGGGTAAAGCGCGATTTCTCGGCCAGCTACGGCAAAGTCTCCGGAGCGGTTCAGCGCGAATGCCGCTTTCTACGCGTGAGAGCGAAGGAGTGCGATTCCGATGCCGACAAATGCGAATTCAGCCTCCTGCACTACCTGCGAGTGGGGGGTTTTTCTGCGCAATCCAGAAAGGATCTCTCCCCACTTTCTGAAACGCTCTCCCTGAGAGCACTACATCTGTCGCTCCTCGAACTTCCACGTGTCTTATTAGAGAGGGTTTTCCCTTCCACTCTTTTCCTCTCTGAAAGCAGATTTGTAGCAGTAGAAACCTCAGTAAATGAATTGTCGCACGAAATAAAGACAGAGACATAGTATTCAGAGCTAGTCGTGTGCAATCTGCATGTAGCCAAGGCGAAGTGCAAACCGCTCCTTTCCGATGCGCGCACAGGAGCCCCGCTCACTCGTCGGAGAAAGCAGCCGGCTGAAGTGGCCCG
>NW_011170241.1:0-451 GCF_000146605.3 Meleagris gallopavo
AGAGTATTGCATTCTCACCATCATGTCCTATGACCGCTACGTTGCCATCTGCAAGCCCCTGCACTACGGGACCTTGATGGACAGCAGAGCTTGTGCCACCATGGCAGCAGCTGCCTGGGCCACTGGGGTTCTCTATTCCCTGCTGCACACTGCCAATACATTTTCTATGTCTTTCTGCCTTAGTAATGTTGTTGATCAGTTCTTCTGTGAAGTAGCCCAGATCCTCATGCTCTCCTGCTCAGAACCAGACTACCTCAGGGAAACTGGAATTATTTATTTCAGTTTTTGTTTAGTCTTTGGATGCTTTGTATTCATTGTTGTGTCCTATGTGCAGATCTTTCAGGGCCGTGCTGAGGATGCCCTCTGAGCAGGGACGGCACAAAGCCTTCTCCACGTGCCTCCCTCACCTGGCTGTGGTCTCCCTCTTTGTCAGCACTGTGATGTTTGCCTA
>NW_011170242.1:0-546 GCF_000146605.3 Meleagris gallopavo
ATTGCCACAAAACCAGTAGCAAAGATCCAGAAGATCAGAATCACATCACTCAAAAGCCATAGATATAATGGCAGTAAATACCGAATGAAGGGGATCAGGGGTGAGACCCCAGCCAGACCCCTGGTTACAATAAGGCTAGAGAATGAAGATGTAAAATTTCTTGTAGATGCAGGTGCAATGTGTTCAGTTATGCATACTTGTTATGCACACTGTGCATACTTGCACAGTTAAGCAATCAGACAACATCAATAATTGGAGCCACCAAAAAAGCTGGATTGCAACCATTCTTCCATCAGTTAAAATTGGAAAATGTATACATATCAATTTCTATATATCCATAATTGCCTGGTGCCATTAAAGGGGGAGAGATATCATAAACAAACTTCAGGCCCAAATCATGTTTGTAAAGGACAATTCATACTGCATGCTTCAGAAAATAAAACTGTGGAGACTCAAGTTCTTACATTACAGAGATCATTCCTACTGATCAGACAGTACCAGAGGACTTGGAAAAATGCCGTAATACGAATCAAAAGCATCAGAGAT
>NW_011170243.1:0-544 GCF_000146605.3 Meleagris gallopavo
CTTAGAACATAGCTAAGGTGCCTCCACTTAGATGAGCAAGCTTCGGTTTAGGTACGGGTTTAAAGGCTGCCGGCTTAGATAGAAACACTGCCAATCTGAAGTCTAAGAAATCTTTGCACTTAAAATTCCTTGCGTTGAAAAGTTCTCAAAGAAACCTGGAAAGGCTGCCTTTAAGTATTTCTGTTGAAAACTTCTGGGATGTCTTCCCACATCATTCACCAGGACTGTTCATATTATAGACTATTTATTCAATCAGTTTTAAAACCATGCATTGTAATTATTGGCAATACTTCTTTCCTGTGGAGCTCAAGCCCTCATGAGTGACAGGGATGGGGGGCTGCAAGGGGGATTCTGGTGCTAAGCTGAAAATCTATCCAGAACAAATCTGTCCTCCTGATCTAAAAATATAGGCTAAAGGAAACAAGACGTATATTCATCATTACACTGACTACACTAGAGTGTGCTTTGGTGCACACGTGCATCTAGAGGCATCGCTAAGAATTTGATTGCTCCAACCAATCCTTCAGCAACTCAGTAATTCAAG
>NW_011170244.1:0-519 GCF_000146605.3 Meleagris gallopavo
TGTAGTCTATGAGGGAGGAAATGGGAGGCATTCCGAAGCAAAGGGGCATTTCTGGGAGAAAATGTCTTACTTTGAGGGGGAAAAGGTCATCTACCTGTGAGCAAGCTGGTGTTTCTGGGAGAAATGCCCCCATTTGCGGGACAGAAATGGTATTTCTGGTTGAAAGTGCCACATATTGGTGAGGAAAGTGGTGTTTCTGAGGGAAAATGCCATCTCTTTGGGATACAAACGGTATTTCTGAAATCAAATGCCCCAAAGTCTGAGAGTAAGTATCATAATGAGGAGTGCCGTGTAGTCTATTTGGGAGGAGGTGGGAGGTATTTCTAAGAGTGGCGGTATTTCTGGGAGCAAATATCCTATTGAGGGAAGAAAACGCCCGATGTGGAGAAGAAATCTAGTACTTCTTGCCAGAACTGTCATGCAATGTGGAGAAAATGTCCTATGGATGGGAGAAAAGTGGTATTTTGGGGAGAAATTGTCCTCTTCTTTTGTTGCAAGTGTCCGATTTGGTATTGTCAT
>NW_011170245.1:0-516 GCF_000146605.3 Meleagris gallopavo
GACCTTAGATCCTGCTGAGAAGGGAGGTTTGTGGAGATTCTTTGAAGGCAGTTAATAAATACCGTGGGAAATAAGCATCTAGGGGATGCTAGGAAGCCTTAGGGAGTGCTGAGCAGAATCACCCTGGATATTCATTCTTACAGGCTTCATCTTTGGCCAAAGCTTTGGGAGAAAAGAAGAAAAAGGAAGTTCCTTTAAGGTAGCTGTTAGAAAGTTTATCTCTTCTGCCCCTCTGTCAGATTCTCGGTTGAGGAAAAACAGAACAAACAGTGACCATGGAGAAATGAAATAGTAAACTTGTGACGAGTCAGAGTTCCCATTTTTGAAAAGCTGCAAATGGGTGACGTTATTCTTAAGAGTCCTACAGAAAGGTCTGTGAAATGATGTGTCTAACCTTTTAATGCCAATCTGTAGCTTTGTCATGTTCTTTTTATAAGTAAGACAGTTGTGTCATTCTTTTACGGTCTGAAATTCTTAGCCTGTTGCTAAGACCTGCTGGACAAAACTGACTTGGTG
>NW_011170246.1:0-466 GCF_000146605.3 Meleagris gallopavo
ATTCCACTTCCTTGCTGTTTCCACCGAGACCAACACAGCTCTCCGTGCAGTTGTTACGGCACTTGGGAGCACTGCAGCTCTGCTGCCACCTGTTGGACACAATACAGTCATAAAGGCACTGCCCTGCATCCGTGCCTCTTGCACAAACCTGTGCTCCTTGCTCGGAGCACATGGCTGCACTCTGTGCACGATGTTGCTTACCACCAGAGAAGGCTCAGCTACCCAACACCATTTTGGCTTCCATCTTGTCTGATAACTGCTCATTATGCACAGCCCTCATCTTTGCTTTGCTTTGGTGAGGTGGGGACTGCCATTGCTTCCTCAGTCCCACACACCCCTTCCCATCCCCACACTGCCCATGGCAGATCAGGTTCTGGACCACATGAGGACCCCAAACAGCCCAGGAGTCTTTGGGCCTGACCGAGATGAGTCCCAGAGTTCCAAGGAATTCACGCTGCAGTCACCG
>NW_011170247.1:0-461 GCF_000146605.3 Meleagris gallopavo
GAGAGGGAGGAGTTAGAGACAGCTTGTAGGAGCAAGAATGACAGAAAATAAGGGATGGCAGACTCCGGGTCTGGGATAAGGAGGGGCTGAAGGCCGCAAACAGAAGGGTTGGAGAACAGCCCGAGGACGCCTGGCAGCGAGGCGATTCGATGTCCGCAGGGCGAGCTGAAACGGGGCTGGGGGGGGCTGCCCCTCCCGCAGGGTCAGAAGTGAACAGGGAGAAAGACTGCGAGCCTCCGCGGGGAAGATGAGGATTCTGCATCCCACGGCCACCAGGAGGAGACCCTCACCGCTCACCGCTCACTGCGCACGCGCGAGGGGGGGCCGCGTGCTGCTGGGTTCTCGGAACGTAAGGAACGTGGATCCCAATTCCTGGAAACTACTGATCACGTATCAGTTCGGCCTCTCGCTGCAGCACTTCTTCCTGACGCTGTGCGAGTTAGGAGCAGCTCTCCCCTTGC
>NW_011170248.1:0-405 GCF_000146605.3 Meleagris gallopavo
GAACAAGCTTACAGCGTGTTTCCCAGTTCAGAGCACTGTACCCACATTGTTTAGCACATTTAACATCTATTGCAGCTTTGTGAGAAAGTATTTGTTAGGTAATTCGGTAACTATGTTTCTAAAATATGTTACTAATATGCATATGGTGTTCTTACTTTCCACATCAGCTGTTTCTAAGGATGTGTTACAGCTTAATTCCTTAGGTCAACTGCCCTTATCGATGTTCAGTGCAGAAACAACACTTTCACTTTGCACACAGGCAATCATCAGCACAAAGATCTTCAGGTAAGAGCAGGAGAAGGAAAGAGACAAAAAGTCCCACGAAAGAACAAACACAAAGCCTAGGAAGAAGACAGCGCTACAGCACTACAACTCACAACACGTTCTTACCCACAGAGGCTTTCC
>NW_011170249.1:0-749 GCF_000146605.3 Meleagris gallopavo
TTACCCCATTCCAAGGATCAATACTCCCCCACACTCTCAAGTGAAGGAAGCAGCTTCCAGGTCCAAATACCTACCAGCCCTTAAGTACGCTCAGGGTTCCCTGCTAAGAAAGAGAGAGAGCAGCTCCACAACGGAGGAAAGAAAAAAAAAATAACACTCACTCCATCACCAAAGAACAAGGCATACTCCAAAGGAAGCACTCCCCAGGTTCACATGCTGCCCCTACTCTTCCCAGCCCTTAAATGGGATCAGGGAGGGGTGGAGCCTGGCTCTGCCCCACTCCACAGCCAAACTGCCCCCAGCTGTGCTCGCAGGGCTGCACCCCGCCCCAGGAGTTGCCACAAAAACAGGAGGGCAAGGGAATGCCCAGGCAAAGGCAAGGGCCAAGAGAACATGGAAGGAAATGCCAAGGATGACGGCCCAGACAATACGGCAGGGAACGCCAAAACTGAATGCCGACATGAATGTGGCAACACAAAGCCAAGGGGTCATTAGGCCAAGAGAATGGGGCAAGGACACAAAATAGGGAGGACAAGAGAATGTAATAGTGAAAACAGTGCAAGACCAGAGACAAGCAAGACACAGAACAAAGAGGATAGGCAGCCTTCTGGGCACCATGAAGCGCAATTCAGAGCTCTGGGGGAACCCTATTGTGCCGGGCTCTGGAATGGGTAAACGCTGGCGGGTGTGCATCGCCCTTACCTGCTGGGCAGACAATGACCAGTCAGCAAAGTGAGGTTCCAGGGCAT
>NW_011170250.1:0-495 GCF_000146605.3 Meleagris gallopavo
TGATGTCCCTGATGAAGGGGAAACCCGGATGCTTGTACCAACTGGGCGTAGAAGCCCCTTGGGAGCAGCCCTGCGGAGGACTCGGGGATCCTGGTGGACAAAGAGCTGGACATAAGCCAGTAGTGTGCACTTGCAGCCCAGAAGGCCAACTGTATCCTGGGCTGCATTCAAAGAGGAGCGACCAGCAGGGAGAGGGAGGTGATTGTCCCCCTCGACTCGGCTCTGGTGCGGCCCCATGTGCAGCACTGCGTCCAGGCCTGGGGCTCCAGCACAGGAATGATGTGGAGCTTTTTGGAGCAGGTCCAGAGAAGGGCCACGAAGATGATCAGAGGGCTGGAGCACCTCTCTTAGAAAGAAATGTTGAGGGAACTGGGATTGTTTCTGTGGGAGAAGAGAAAGCTCTGGAGATAGCTCATGACAGCCTTCCAAGACTCAAAGGGAGCGCATAAGCAAGAGGGGGCAACGGCTGTTGAGGAGGGTGGATAGCGATAGGAC
>NW_011170251.1:0-492 GCF_000146605.3 Meleagris gallopavo
TTCCTTCTATTTTGCCGAGTCCACTGCCAGATGCTGTTGGCCTTCTGGGCCCCCCTGAGTTGCTGCATTGGTTGTGCCCTTATCCTTGGAGCGGGGTAAGTGACACTGCTGTCCCTACCGGAAGGCGGTCTCTGCTTTTGTTGTCCTGTGCCCAAACGCTTGCAGCGTGGCACTGCGGTCGTCGCGTGCGGTGCCAGGACTTTAGCCAGGCTCTTGGTGGAAGCAGCAGGAAACTGCAGCCGGAGGTGGATGCCAATATCCAAAGCTTGGTCTCTGTGCCAAGGTACGTTGATCCTTGACGTGTCCTTTTTAAATGCTTGCTGAGGTGCTCTCAGCTTGGTGTCGGATGTCCCTCGTGCTCACGTTGCTTTCACTGGGTGCTTTTCCTTTCCCCATTTTCAGGTCTCCCAGTGCTGATGGTATGTCAGAGCCATGTCCCAATGTTGTCTTCTTTTCTGTTTTGGATTCAACAGCATTTTCTTCCCTTTTGAT
>NW_011170252.1:0-557 GCF_000146605.3 Meleagris gallopavo
GGAGCGGGGGGGTTGAAAATAACCCCTTCAAAAATAAAGCTGCAGGAAAAATATGAGACCATAAGACAGAAACAAGATCCAATTCCTTTTGAGGGACGTACTGGGCTTAAACCTGTGACACAAGGATTACTGAAAGATTGGTCACCCTTCAGTACTCTGGCTAAACAGGTCTGTACCTTGGACTAAACGTTTGCCTCTGGCACTTCTCCGAATCCGTACAGCACCGAGAAAGGACACGGGGCTTTCTCCATGCAAAATGCTATTTGGGTTACCATATCTAGGAAGGAAAAATGAGGTACTGCAGTTTGAGACTAAAGATAAGTTTCTTAAGAACCATATACTCAGATTGTCTTCCTCACTATCTTCTCTCAGGATATTAGAAGAAGGGAGAACGAAGAAAGTGAAGAAGAAGTCTTTGGAATTGTACCTTAGAAAGGGATTGCAGAAATCAACATTGTAAAAGAAAAGAGGGGGAATTGTGGAAAGCGAAAGCGTTGTTTCTGCACTGAACATTGAAAAGGGCAATTGATCTAAAGAATTAAGCTGTAACATATCTT
>NW_011170253.1:0-618 GCF_000146605.3 Meleagris gallopavo
ACCTGGAAGCTGCTTCCTTCACTTCAGAGTGTGGGGGACTATTGGTCCTTGGAATGGGGTAAGTGGTTTCTTTTTTTCTTTCAGGGCTGTGATCTTGTCTTTTTGGGGGATGGCAAGTGCACTGAAGGGCTGCTAGCTGTAAGAGCAGCATGTGAATCTGGAGACTGCTTCCTTTGTGGTGTGGGGTGAGCCCTTAGAATGGGGTGAGTGATTCCTGCTTTCTTTCAGAGCTGTGAGCTCTGCTTTTCTGGAGGATCTCAAGCTGGATGGCTGTCATTAATAGGGCTATGTGCTAATTGCATCCGAGCGGTGTTTTTGAAGGGCATTGTGTGCATCCTTGTTGTGTTTGAAATTCTGTTCTGCGTCTCTTCTGATTTCATTTTGCAGCCTGATGGAGTTGAAGGATTGCCTGGGCTCCTCCAGTCAGTGGTGTGAGATGTGTCCAGCAGGTAATGAACATCATGCACCCCATGTTGGTGCGCTGCTTGTATGCAGGTAGGTTTGCGATGTGATCCGACTCCCCCATGCTGACCATCCACAGCTAGATCAAGTTGCTCAGAGTCTGAGCCAGGCTCACCTTGAAAGGGCCAGCACATCCACCATGTCTCTGGCAACCTG
>NW_011170254.1:0-502 GCF_000146605.3 Meleagris gallopavo
CAGTTGGCCACCAGTTGGCCACCAGTTCAACCCATTGGCCACCAGTTGGCCACCAGTTCAACCCATTGGCCACCAGTTGGCACCAGTCGCTCCATCGGCCCCTTTGGGAAGCCAAGTGGTGGGCGGAGCTAAGAGAGCGGGCGTGGCCATACGACCGGAAGTGGGCGTTTCCCCGCAAAGCCCCGCCCCTCCACTTCCGGCAGCTCTCCCATTACCGTTGCTCCGCCCCCATCACCACCATGGCGCCGAGGCCACACCCCTCACCCAACGCCGCACCTGGATTGGCTGTGGGTGACGAAGGGGGGCGGGTCTACATCCTGCGCTGGGACACGCCTCTTGCCTGAAGCCACGCCCCCTCGGATCCAAGCCACGCCCCTTCCTCTGTCCCCCCCATCCGGTGTCCCAATAAATCCTTTGGCTCCGCCTCCTTGTCGTGACGTCATTGGAGTCAGCCCCATAACCTGCCCCGTAACCTCACATCCCACCCCATAACCCCCACACT
>NW_011170255.1:0-687 GCF_000146605.3 Meleagris gallopavo
CCACCTGTTGGACACAATACAGTCATGAAGGCAATGCCCTGCATCCGTGCCTCTTGCACAAACCTGTGCTCCTTGCTCGGAGCACATGGCTGCACTCTGTGCACCATGTTGCTTACCACCAGAGAAGGCTCAGCTACCCAACACCATTTTGGCTTCCATCTTGTCTGAGAACTGCTCATTATGCACAGCCCTCATCTTTGCTTTGGTGAGGTGGGGACTGCCATTGCTTCCTCAGTCCCACACACCCCTTCCCATCCCCACACTGCCATGGCAGATCAGGTTCTGGACCACCTGAGGACCCCAAACAGCCCAGGAGTCCTTTGGGGTCCTGACGAGATGAGTCCCAGAGTTCCGAGGGAATTCACCGCTGCACTCACCGAGCCACTCTCCATGGATTTCAGAAGTCGAGGCAGTCAGGTCAAGTCCCTGCTGAGGAGAAAAAAGGTGACAGCACACCTCTCAGGAAGGATAGAAAGTGTGACGCGGGGAACTACCAGCATGTCAGTCTCACCTCTGGGCTGGTCACGGATCATGGAGCAGATCATCCTGGAAGTGACTCTCAAGCACACATTCCAGTGCGTCACCACCCTGTGCGTGAAAAGCTGCCTCCTAATAACCAACCTAAACCTCCCCTGTCTCACTTGAAAACCATTTCCCCTTGGCCTATCGCTATCCACCCTCCTAAAC
>NW_011170256.1:0-496 GCF_000146605.3 Meleagris gallopavo
TGCTCGCAGGGCTGCACCCCGCCCCAGGTGCGGGTTCCACAAAAACAGGAGGGCAAGGGAATGCCCAGGCAAAGGCAAGGGCCAAGAGAACATGGAAGGAAATGCCAAGGATGACGGCCCAGACAATACGGCAGGGAACGCCAAAACTGAATGCCGACATGAATGTGGCAACACAAAGCCAAGGGGTCATTAGGCCAAGAGAATGGGGCAAGGAACACAAAAATAGGAGGACAAGAGAATGTAATAGTGAAAACAGTGCAAGACCAGAGACAAGCAAGACACAGAACAAAGAGGATAGGCAGCCTTCTGGGCACCATGAAGCGCAATTCAGAGCTCTGGGGGAACCCTATTGTGCCGGGCTCTGGAATGGGTAAACGCTGGCGGGTGTGCATCGCCCTTACCTGCTGGGCAGACAATGACCAGTCAGCAAAGTGAGGTTCCGGGCATGGCCGGGAAATGCACATTCCACTTCCTTGCTGTTTCCACCGAGACCCAA
>NW_011170257.1:0-452 GCF_000146605.3 Meleagris gallopavo
AGCAAAGAGACAAAGATGCTTCACAGCTGCTCACGCACACAGGCTGGCCTCTTGCACGCCCAGCTGGAGGAGGAGCATGCTGTGTGCATTTCCCAAACAGACACATCTGGGTTTTTCTAAGACCTCCAAGAGGGAGAGCAGGAGAAGGTTGCACCCTCCTCCAGGAATGATCTGGTCTCCACATTTCTGGCTGTGCCAGATGGCATCCCAATGCACTGCCAGCAGCTGCAGGCAGGGCCCCAGCCTCCTGCTTGTCTGGTGCCAGATATGGTGATGGCCCTAGTGCTGGCAAGCTCATCCGATTGGAGAGCCCAGCTTTCTGAAACTCTCCTGACCACTGGGCACTGCTGTTGGCAAGCCCTCGCTTGTCTCCCTGCTGTGGAGCCGGGAGTGGTCCCTTCACTTCCCCCACGCGGTCGGAGCAAAGGGCCGCACGTTCCCACTGTCGAGCA
>NW_011170258.1:0-892 GCF_000146605.3 Meleagris gallopavo
ATCGAAATGGTCTTTCCGCAGTAAAATGCCAAAAGTCTGGGAGTAAGTGTCATGATGAGGAATGTAATGGAGTGTAATTGGGAGGAACTGGGAGGAATTTCTCGGAGTCGTGGTCTTTGTGGGTGCATATGTCCCATTTAGGGAAGGAAAGGAGTATTTCTTAGCCAAACTGCCATAGCATTTAGGGAAAATGTCCTATCCTAGGGAGACAAGTGGTATTTGTGGGAGAAGATGTCCAATTCTTGGTTGCAAGTGTCCAATTTGGTCTTGTCATCTAGTCTTTTTGGGAGAAAACGTGCGGTAGTTTGAAGAAAACAGGTATGTCTGGGAGAAAATATCATCTTTTTGGAAGAACAGGCCCAATTTCCAAGTGAAATGTGGTATTTCTGGGAGAAAATGACAAGTACGTGGGAGAAAAGTGGACAACAGTGGGAAAGACTGACTTCTCTTGGAGGGCAAGTGTGGTATTTTTGGTGTGAAAAGGGGTCCTTTGGGGAGAAAACGGGGTGTAGATGGGAGAAAATGTCCTGTTGAGGAGTGCCTAGCAGTATTTTTGAGAGAAAAGGGAAGGTACTTGTCAGAAAAAGTGCTCTTTCTGGGAGAGAGTAGCATAGTTGGTTGGAAAATGCCACCCATGTGTGAGAAAGCTGCTTTGTTTCCGGGAGAAAATAGCATTCTTTGGGGAGAAGATGTCCTCTTTTGGATGGAAAAGTAGTACTTGTGGGAGAAGCTGTCCAAAGTTTGGGCCCAAGGTAGCATTACTGGGAGGTAATGTCATTGTATTGGAGAAGGGAGGTATATCTTGGGGAGAATGTGTTCTTTTTGGAAGTCCAACGGTGTACTTTGGGGGGAAAAAAGCGGCCTTTCTGGGAGAAAGCGTCCTAGTTTGGGG
>NW_011170259.1:0-815 GCF_000146605.3 Meleagris gallopavo
GTGAGACAGAAAGGAACCAGGACTCCTAGTTCCTAGCATCATATTTTAAACACTAGATACCATGTTAATGTTTATGTTTTTAAGCTGAATGTTGTGGAACTGTTTGAAGACATGGCTTAACAGGCAGCAGAACAGTTCAGAGAAAACAGCTTGAGAACCAAAGGTTACTTCTCCTTTCCTTTTTCTTTGCAGTCTGTAAGCAATACTCATGGTGGCATTAGACACACCTGCCTCAGGGATACTATTTGCCAGCTTTGATGCTGCATAGGACATCATACAATATTTTTAACTTGTAAGCAATGCCAAGTAATTGGCTTGAAAACCTTGTACTCAGGAGAGCTTGGACTGTGTCTCACCAGTACCAAGGAGGAAGTAAAAAAGGGACACAACAATAGATAAAGATGAATAACGAAAGAGAGAAATGGTTTTCAGTAGCAAAGTGTAGCAGAAACAGAAAAAAAGGAAATAAGAACAGCTAAAAGCTACACTACCCACTACCATGATATGGTTAATAAATATTTTTAAAATGCATAGCAGCAGTCCTTGATCTTCTGTAGCTGGCCTGAATCTTTAAACCACTTGCCTAGAAAATAGATTAGACTGATCTTTCCTTTGCTATTTACAAGCAGGCTACAATAGCAGACTGTTACAATCCCTTGCACCAGTGATTGTGCACCAGCACGGAATCACCCCATGCTAGGAAAATTTGTCCTCTACTAGCCACAACAGCATCATGACAACATTGTGCAAAGTGGCTGCTGATGAGAGATGAAGGAGATCCTTTCAGTATTAGGTCAAAATCTGCAACAACCTCT
>NW_011170260.1:0-864 GCF_000146605.3 Meleagris gallopavo
CACAGGGAATGATGTGGAGCTTTGGAGCAGGTCCAGAGAAGGGCCACGAAGATGATCAGAGGGCTGGAGCACCTCTCTTAGAAAGAAATGTTGAGGGAACTGGGGTTGTTTCTGTGGGAGAAGAGAGAGCTCTGGAGATGGCTCATGACAGCCTTCCAAGACTCGAAGGGAGCGCATAAGCAGGAGGGGGCAACGGCTGTTTAGGAGGGTGGATAGCGATAGGACAAGGGGAAATGGTTTTCAAGTGAGACAGGGGAGGTTTAGGTTGGTTATTAGGAGGCACTTTTCACGCACAGGGTGGTGACGCACTGGAATGTGTGCTTGAGAGTCACTTCCAGGATGATCTGCTCCATGATCCGTGACCAGCACAGAGGTGAGACTGACATGCTGGTAGTTCCCTGCGTCACACTTTCTATCCTTCCTAAGAGGTGCGCTGTCACCTTTTCTCCTCACCAGGGACTTGACCTGACTGCCTTGACTTGTGAAATACCATGGAGAGTGGCTCGGTGACTGCAGCGGTGAATTCCCTCGGAACTCTGGGACTCATCTCGTCAGGACCCAAAGACTCGTGGATGTTTGGGTCCTCAGGTGGTCCAGAACCTGATCTCCCATGGCAGTGTGGGATGGGAAGGGGTCTGTGGGACTGAGGAAGCAATGGCAGTCCCCACCTCACCAAAGCAAAGATGAGGGCTGTGCATAATGAGCAGTTCTCAGACAAGATGGAAGCCAAAAATGGTGTTGGGTACCTGAGCCTTCTCTGGTGGTAAGCAACATGGTGCACAGAGTGCAGCCATGTGCTCCGAGCAAGGAGCACAGGTTTGTGCAAGAGGCCGGATGCAGGGCAGTGCCTTCATGACTGTATGT
>NW_011170261.1:0-711 GCF_000146605.3 Meleagris gallopavo
CCATCTTGAGTGATGTGAACATCTAACTCGGCTGGGAGGGTAGGATCAAATAGACCCAATGCCTGGGCTTGTTTAACTGCCAGTTTCGCCTGTTGAAAAGCGTCCTGTTCTGTTTCCCCCCAGTCCCAAAGCTGCCCCTTTTTGTGAGTCTAGACAGTGGTCTTAGCAGCTGCGCTAGGTGAGGTATAAAAGAACGCCGATAACCCAATACACCTAGAAACTTTTGCAGCTGCTTCGATGTTGTAGGGACTGGGAACGCCTGAACTTTATCGATGACAGCACTGGGCAGTACTTTGGTCTTTCCTGACCAAACCACCCCCAGCAATCTTACGGACAGGCCCGGACCTTGCACCTTTTGGGGATTTATAGCCCATCCCCTCCGTTGTAAACAGGCGGTTAATGAATCCGCCGCCTGTCCTACTGCCTCCAGTGAGTCGGATGGCAGCAGGAGATCATCAATATAGTGATACAAGTTAACATGATCCGGTTTTTCCTAGTCGGCCAGGTCGCGCGCCACTAGATGATGACAATATGTTGGTGAATGAATGCACGTACCCCTGTGGCAGGACCTGAAAGGTCCACTGCCTGCCTCCCCATGTGAATGCAAATTGATCTTGCGATTCTTCAGGAATTGGGATACTGAAGAACGCATTTGCTAAATGTAGGACACAACGAGAGGTTTTTATCTCCCTACTCAATGTGTCCATTAGG
>NW_011170262.1:0-580 GCF_000146605.3 Meleagris gallopavo
ACCAGAGCCGAGTCGAGGGGGACAATCACCTTCCCTCTCCCTGCTGGTCGCTCGTCTTTGAATGCAGCCCAGGATACAGTTGGCCTTCTGGGCTGCAAGTGCACACTACTGGCTTATGTCCAGCTCTTTGTACACCAGGATCCCCGAGTCCTCCGCAGGGCTGCTCCCAAGGGCTTCTACGCCCAGTTTGTACAAGCATCTGGGTTTCCCCTTCATCAGGGACATCAACAGTGGGGTTGAGTGCACCCTAAGGACACCAAGCTGTGGGGTGCAGTGACACAGCAGAGGGACGGGATGCCATCCAGAGAGACCTCAACAGGCTGAGCAGTGGGCACAAATCCAAGTGCAGGGTCAGTAGCTGGGATGAGGGAACAGCCACCACCAAAACATGCTAGGGGATGAAAGGACTGAGCGTAGTCCTGCTCCATAAGGGCCTGGGAGTACTGGTGGGTGGGAGCTGGACACAAGCCAGCAATGGGCCCTTCCAGCCCAGAAAGCCAACCGTATCCTGGGCTGCATCCAAAGATGCGCAGTCAGCGGGCCAAGGGAGGAGATCCCCATCCCTCTGCTCTGCGCTGGT
>NW_011170263.1:0-448 GCF_000146605.3 Meleagris gallopavo
ATTTCACAAATGCTTGGCAGTATAAGATTTTGAGAAGTGGTCAGATTGATTTTTCTATGTTTATCTACTTTTGCACTGTGCCAGCTAGCCCATGAAATAGTAATGAGGTTGTTCCAGTGTAATAAGAAATTGCACTTTTCTAGTAATTCCAAGTCAGATGAGAATGTTTGACACTTTTTTTCAGTTGAATTGAATCAAGTTGCTGTAGCTTTTAACTTGTAATGCCTATCCCATCTTGAATTGCTTCAATTGCTTTAAGTACCTCAGAAAACAGAAAGTGTACTGATGGTACTTCTGTAGATGAAACTGTTCCTTGTGGGAACAGTGTCCAGGTTGTGGACATTTGGAATTAAGTGCTGGACCTTTACAGAAGATGGAATCCTGGCCCCACAAAGCTAAAGAGAAATCTACTTCTTGAATGCAGTATGATCAAACTTTCTCCCTGTCC
>NW_011170264.1:0-647 GCF_000146605.3 Meleagris gallopavo
CAAGGGGAAATGGTTTTCAAGTGAGACAGGGGAGGTTTAGGTTGGTTATTAGGAGGAAGCTTTTCACGCACAGGGTGGTGACGCACTGGAATGTGTGCTTGAGAGTCACTTCCAGGATGATCTGCTCCATGATCCGTGACCAGCACAGAGGTGAGACTGACATGCTGGTAGTTCCCCGCATCACACTTTCTATCCTTCCTGAGAGGTGTGCTGTCACCTTTTTTCTCCTCACCAGGGACTTGACCTGACTGCCTCGACTTGTGAAATACCATGGAGAGTGGCTCGGTGACTGCAGCGGTGAATTCCCTCAGAACTCTGGGACTCATCTCGTCAGGACCCAAAGACTCCTGGCTGTTTGGGTCCTCAGGTGGTCCAGAACCTGATCTGCCATCGCAGTGTGGGATGGGAAGGGGTGTGTGGGACTGAGGAAGCAATGGCAGTTCCCACTCACCAAAGCAAAGATGAGGGCTGTGCATAATGAGCAGTTATCAGACAAGATGGAAGCCAAAAATGGTGTTGGGTAGCTGAGCCTTCTCTGGTGGTAAGCAACATGGTGCACAGAGTGCAGCCATGTGCTCCGAGCAAGGAGCACAGGTTTGTGCAAGAGGCCCGGATGCAGGGCAGTGCCTTCATGGACTGTATTGTGT
>NW_011170265.1:0-600 GCF_000146605.3 Meleagris gallopavo
CCCTGGAGGTGTCCAAGGCCAGGTTGGATGGGGCCCTGGGCAGCCTGGTCTAGTATTAAATGCGGAGGTTGGTGGCCCTGCATGTGGCACGGGGTTTGGAGATTCATGATCCTTGAGATCCCTTCCAACCTTGGCCATTCTGTGATTCTGTGATTCTGTGATTTATAGTTGATGGTTCCCAACCCATTTGTTAGATTTTCATTAACTTTTATTTAGGACTGGTAATGAGCAATTACTGACCAAACAGACTTGTTTCAACTAAATAAAATGAATGCGTGTGGTGCAGGAAATAGAGTGTTCCAAGTGAAAAGGAGCTTAGTTATACTACGTTTAGTAGCTACTGCAGGAATGAAACTCCGCACTGTGAAAGACTGTCTTTAAAGGATGATTAATCTCCAATGTTATGAAATGGCATTTCTTTTGTTTTCTTTTTTCCTAAGAGTGTCTTCAATTCGTAAACCTGAGTTTGGTGAACTCAAATGATTTGCCGGTTCTTGATGCAACAGAAATACAAACAGACAACAACACAGTTTCCATAGCCTGAATACTACTGACGTGGCTGTACAGTGCATTAGACATCTGGAAATAACGAAGCAGTAC
>NW_011170266.1:0-431 GCF_000146605.3 Meleagris gallopavo
CGCTCAAGTGAAGGAAGCAGCTTCCAGGTCCAAATACCTACCAGCCCTTAAGTACGCTCGGGGTTCCCTGCTGAAAAGAGAGAGAGCAGCTCCACAATGGAGGAGAAAGAAAAAAATAAACACTCACTCCATCACCAAAGAACATGGCATACTCCAAAGGAAGCACTCCCCAGGTTCAGATGCTGCCCCTACTCTTCCCAGCCCTTACATGGGATCAGGGAGGGGTGGAGCCTGGCTCTGCCCCACTCCACAGCCAAACTGCCCCCAGCTGTGCTCGCAGGGCTGCACCCCGCCCCAGGTGTTGCCATAAAAACAGGAGGGCAAGGGAATGCCCAGGCAAAGGCAAGGGCCAAGAGAACATGGAAGGAAATGCCAAGGATGACGGCCCAGACAATACGGCAGGGAACGCCAAAACTCAATGCCGACATGAA
>NW_011170267.1:0-505 GCF_000146605.3 Meleagris gallopavo
GAGTTCCGAGGGAATTCACCGCTGCAGTCACCGAGCCACTCTCCATGCTATTTCACAAGTCGAGGCAGTCAGGTCAAGTCCCTGGTGAGGAGAAAAAGGTGACAGCACACCTCTTAGGAAGGATAGAAAGTGTGACGCGGGGAACTACCAGCATGTCAGTCTCACCTCTGTGCTGGTCACGGATCATGGAGCAGATCATCCTGCAAGTGACTCTCAAGCACACATTCAAGTGCGTCACCACCCTGTGCGTGAAAAGCTGCCTCCTAAGAACCAACCTAAACCTCCCCTGTCTCACTTGAAAACCATTTCCCCTTGTCCTATCGCTATCCACCCTCCTAAACAGCCGTTGCCCCCTCCTGCTTATGCGCTCCCTTCGAGTCTTGGAAGGCTGTCATGAGCTGTCTCCAGTAGCTTTCTCTTCTCCCACACAAACAATCCCAGTTCCCTCAACATTTCTTTCTAAGAGAGGTGCTCCAGCCCTCTGATCATCTTTGTGGCCCTTCTC
>NW_011170268.1:0-455 GCF_000146605.3 Meleagris gallopavo
AAAAAATCACTCACTCCATCACCAAAGAACAAGGCATACTCCGAAAGGAAGCACTCCCCAGGTTCACATGCTGCCCCTACTCTTCCCAGCCCTTAAATGGGATCAGGGAGGGGTGGAGCCTGGCTCAGCCCCACTCCACAGCCAAACTGCCCCCAGCTGTGCTCGCAGGGCTGCACCCCGCCCCAGGTGCGGGTTCCACAAAAACAGGAGGGCAAGGGAATGCCCAGGCAAAGGCAAGGGCCAAGAGAACATGGAAGGAAATGCCAAGGATGACGGCCCAGACAATACGGCAGGGAACGCCAAAACTGAATGCCGACATGAATGTGGCAACACAAAGCCAAGGGGTCATTAGGCCAAGAGAATGGGGCAAAGGGAACACAACAAATAGGAGGACAAGAGAATGTAATAGTAAAAACAGTAGACAAGACCAGAGACAAGCAAGACACAGAACAAAG
>NW_011170269.1:0-780 GCF_000146605.3 Meleagris gallopavo
AAATGCTATGGCAGTTCTGCTAAGAAATACTCCTTTCCTTCCCTAAATGGGACATATGCACCCACAAATACCACGACTCCGAGAAATTCCTCCCAGTTCCTCCCAGTTACACTCCATTACATTCCTCATGATGACACTTACTCCCAGACTTTTGGCATTTTACTGCGGAAAGACCATTTCGATCCAGAATATATGCCATTGGCCCTCACAAACACCGATTGCCTCACAAAGATGTGGCACATCCCACCAGAAAGACCATTTCTAGCCCCCAAAACATGGCATTTACTCCCAGAAACACCAGCTTTCTCACACATTCCTCACCTTTTCCCCCCCACATAAGACCTTTTCACCCAGAAATGACAGTTCTCTTAGGAATACCTCCCAATTCCCCCTAATCTGCTACACTACACTCCGCACTATGAGTTTCTCCCCAAACTAGGACACTTTCTCCCAGAAAGGCCGCTTTTTCCCCCCAAAGTACACCGTTGGCTTCCAAAAAGAACACATTCTCCCCAAGAAATACCACCCTTCTCCAATACAATGACATTACCTCCCAGTAATGCTACCTTGGGCCCAAACATTGGACAGCTTCTCCCACAAGTACTACTTTTCCATCCAAAAGAGGACATCTTCTCCCCAAAGAATGCTATTTTCTCCCGGAAACAAAGCAGCTTTCTCACAAATGGGTGGCATTTTCCAACCAACTATGCTACTCTCTCCCAGAAAGAGCACTTTTCTGACAAGTACCTTCCCTTTCTCTCAAAAATACTGCTAGACACT
>NW_011170270.1:0-533 GCF_000146605.3 Meleagris gallopavo
GTAGGTACCTGGGCTAAAGGTCATGGTATTGAGTGGATTTACCACTATTCCCTACCATGCACCAGCCTCAGGTAAGATTGAACGATACAATGGGTTGTTAAACTATGCTGAAAGCAATGGGAGGCGGTACATTTAAGCACTGGGAGAGGCATTTGGCAGAAGCCACCTGGTTAGTCAATGCCAGAGGATCTATCAATTGTGATGGTCCAACCCAGTCCAGCTCCCTACATACCGTAGAGGGAGATAAAGTCCCTGTTGTACATGTAAAGAACATGTTGGGAAAGGCAGTTTGGGTTATTCCAGCCTCTGAGAAGGACAAACCTCTTCGTGGAACTGTTTTTGCCCAGGGACCTGGGTCCACTTGGTGGGTGATGCAGGAAAACAGGGATGTTCAATGTGTACCACAAGGGAACTTGATGTTGAGGGAGTGCGGTCAGTAATTCCTTGTGCGTGTGTTTATATTTGTTTGTATATATTAAGCATGATGTAGTGATGTAGATAAGGGGTGGAATGTCATGGTTTCATGATTTTTG
>NW_011170271.1:0-545 GCF_000146605.3 Meleagris gallopavo
GGAGTGCCGTGTAGTCTATTTGGGAGGAACTGGGAGGTATTCCAATAGGATATGACAGTAAAGAATAGATTACTTCCAGTCTTGCAGTGTAGGCCTTCTGAGGACGTAACACGCCCCAGCCCCAACACCTACTGTTGCTCAGCTAGATTCCCCAGCAGTGTTTGACTGAAATGCGCTGCGAGTAGATGAATCAGGAAGATTAAAAAGAAAATGATTTTTTTCTTCCAAGAATAAGACCATATGAAAATTGCCCTCAGGAAAACGAGGAAGATTTCTTGCTGTTACTTTCCTGCGTATTACCTTCCAAAGGTGACTGACTTCAATTTTTCTGTCATTTAGGAAAGGCCTGTTGCTGTATGCTAACAGCAGCAGGAACACATAGCTTTCCTTAGTCAGACAGTCCAGCGAATGCACATCTGCAGGCAGAAATGTCTTTACTCTGAATACTTTTGGGTTTCCATTCTAAATGTATGATGCCAATGATTCACCTCATAAAAACGTAACAGCTGTTTGTATAGGTTTTAAAACAGCCCCGGACATGATAG
>NW_011170272.1:0-634 GCF_000146605.3 Meleagris gallopavo
GCACTCGCACAGCTCCATGTCTCCCTGCACTGAGGACTCCACATCTGGACGCAGCACTGCAGGTGAGGCCTGACCAGCGCAGAGCAGAGGGATGGGGATCTCCTCCCTTGGCCCGCTGACTGCGCATCTTTGGATGCAGCCCAGGATACGGTTGGCTTTCTGGGCTGGAAGGCCCATTGCTGGCTTGTGTCCAGCTCCTACCCACCAGTACTCCCAGGCCTTATGGAGCAGGACTACGCTCAGTCCTTTCATCCCCTAGCATGTTTTGGTGGTGGGTGTTCCCTCATCCCAGCTACTGACCCTGCACTTGGATTTGTGCCCACTGCTCAGCCTGTTGAGGTCTCTGTGGATGGCATCCCGTCCTCTGCTGTGTCACTGCACCCCACAGCTTGGTGTCCTTAGGGTGTCACTCAACCCCACTGTTCGATGTCCCTGATGAAGAGGAAACCCAGATGCTTGTACAAACTGGGCGTAGAAGCCCTTGGGAGCAGCCCTGCGGAGGACTCGGGGATCCTGGTGGACAAAGAGCTGGACATAAGCCAGTAGTGTGCACTTGCAGCCCAGAAGGCCAACTGTATCCTGGGCTGCATTCAAAGAG
Source organism: Meleagris gallopavo (assembly GCF_000146605.3). NCBI lineage: Eukaryota > Metazoa > Chordata > Aves > Galliformes > Phasianidae > Meleagris > Meleagris gallopavo. The sequence goes on from NW_011170272.1 coordinate 599, forward strand.
GAGCGACCAGCAGGGAGAGGGAGGTGATTGTCCCCC
>NW_011170273.1:0-449 GCF_000146605.3 Meleagris gallopavo
CCATACCCCCCCCTCGCAGCCCCTCCCGTGTCCCCTCCCCCCAGGCTCTGGGGGACGCCGTCGGGATGGCACTGTCACCTCCCTGTCACCTCCCCTTTGTGTCCCCAGGCGCAGCAGCCGGCGGCTGATGGCAGCATGGAGGAGCATCCGGAATCGGCGGTGACCAAAACGGAGGCGGAGGGATTAGCGGAGCGTTTCCTACAACTGGAACGGGAACACAACTCGCTGCTGAGGGAGCTGCCGCCCTTCGGGGCCCCCGTCAGCCACGTTTACAGCCCCCTGGATTACGCCTGGGAGCCTCACCGTGACTTCGTGCGCCGCTATTGCCGCGGCCCCAAGAGAGTCCTCTTCCTCGGCATGAACCCCGGCCCCTTCGGCATGGCCCAGACTGGGGTGCGGCTGGGGAAACTGAGGCACGGCGTGGGGAGGGGGTGGGAGGAGGTTTGCTT
>NW_011170273.1:2892-3305 GCF_000146605.3 Meleagris gallopavo
GGATGGGGTACAGCCCTATTTGGGGTTATAGGATGGAGGTACAGCCCTGTTTGGGGTTATAGGATGGGGGTACAGCCCTATTTGGGGTTATAGGATGGAGGTACAGCCCTATTTGGGGTTATAGGATGGGGTACATCCCTGTTTGCGGGTACAGGATGGGGGTACAGCCCTATTTGGGGTTATAGGATGGGGGCACAGCCTTGTTTGGGGTTATAGGATGGGGTACAGCCCTGTTTGTGGGTACCACCCCTTTTTGGGGCGGCGGGCGATGGCAATACCCCAAGATAAAGACGCGGGGGTCCTCAGTCCCCATCACTCCCCCCCCGTCTCCCCCCATCCTCTGCCCCCCAGCTTGATTTACCCCCACGTCGGGTACTTGGGTTGGGTGGGGGGCACCCCTGTATCCCCACCCA
>NW_011170274.1:0-557 GCF_000146605.3 Meleagris gallopavo
AAATCCTTAGCTTGCTCACATGCCAAACAGTTACTGATATAAGTATACTTTGCAATGATGTTATTTTATTTACAAGAGATGCATAAGCATTTACATCAAATGCTGAACTTAACTAAATGAACATTTCTAACAATTATAAGAGCCCGTATTACTGTCCTTGGATTTACAATTTTAAGGATCCAGCTGACTTCAGTTCCCATTGTGTTCGAGGGACCTTCTTAACTCTAGTATGATGTATCCACAAAGTTTGTTCTTTAATTTTTACTGTTGTGTGGGGCATTAGTAGCACCTGGAACAGACCTACCCACCTTGGTTCCAGGGGCAAATCTGAAAGAGATCTGCAATATACATATAATCTCCTTGTAAAATATTATGTATCAGGCCGCCAAGGCCTTGGGCTCTAGTTCCTAGAACCAGTTTCTCTATTTCCCAAAGTTATTCCTGTAGACTTATCACATGCTCAGTTAGTGTTTCACTCCCTAGTTGGGTAGAGATCCCCGTTTGTACAACATAAGGCCCTTTGTACAGTATTTTGAAAGGACTTAACCCTTCTTTGG
>NW_011170274.1:2748-3095 GCF_000146605.3 Meleagris gallopavo
GACACTTAGCTCCAATTTTCTCTACTGAATTTAATCTCTACATTCAACTGTTCTAATATGTCATGCCCAAGTAATGGTTTTGGAGAACTTGGCATGTACAAGAATTTATATATTCCTACTTCTTCTCCTAACCTGTATTTAATTGATCCCCTAAAAAAAAGTAAACTTCTCTTGCCAATAACTCCTACAACTACAGAAAAAATCATCTAAAGGTAATAATTCTTGATGTAGCACAGAGTAAGAGGCATCCATATCAGAAAATAAACCCTCTTTTACCCCTGCTTCCCCAAGCTGCTTTTGGTTCCAGTGGCGGGGGGGAACGTCTCTGAGCCCTTCCAGGCTCCCCC
>NW_011170275.1:0-481 GCF_000146605.3 Meleagris gallopavo
TGGGCTGCATTCAAAGAGGAGCGACCAGCAGGGAGAGGGAGGTGATTGTCCCCCTCGACTCGGCTCTGGTGCGGCCCCATGTGCAGCACTGCGTCCAGGCCTGGGGCTCCAGCACGGGAATGATGTGGAGCTTTTGGAGCAGGTCCAGAGAAGGGCCACGAAGATGATCAGAGGGCTGGAGCCTCTCTCTTAGAAAGAAATGTTGAGGGAACTGGGATTGTTTGTGTGGGAGAAGAGAAAGCTCTGGAGATAGCTCATGACAGCCTTCCAAGACTCGAAGGGAGCGCATAAGCAGGAGGGGGCAACGGCTGTTTAGGAGGGTGGATAGCGATAGGACAAGGGGAAATGGTTTTCAAGTGAGACAGGGGAGGTTTAGGTTGGTTAGTTAGGAGGAAGCTTTCACGTCACAGGGTGGTGACGCACTGGAATGTGTGCTTGAGAGTCACTTCCAGGATGATCTGCTCCATGATCCGTGACCAGC
>NW_011170276.1:0-476 GCF_000146605.3 Meleagris gallopavo
TTGTTTCTCCACTGGTATCAACCTGCCCCCTGCCAGATATGATCTCCCTTTCATCTTTAGACTCCCAGCAGAGGAAGATCTCAGCAATGGGCTGTTCCTTACCATCGCGACCAGAGCGGAGAAGATGCTCTCCCAGGTCACAGCCAAACACCCCTTCCTTCTCCACCTCCCGCTCCTTCGGCTTCTTTGGGCGGGCCTTCACCAAGGAACGAAGGAAGGTGATGAGCTTGCCGCGTTTCTTTGGCGCTGCACAACAAAATGGAGAAACCAGGTCATTCCAGGTTTGGCTCAGTTGGACCAGGCCGAGCACAACACATTCGACACGTCAAAAATGGGAAGAACATTACCAACAAGTACATACAAAAACAGATTTTCCCCATCCCCCATCCCTGGAGGAGACCAAGGCCAGGTTGGATGGGGCTGTGGGCAGCCTGGTCTAGTCCCGCATGAAATGTGGAAGCTGGCAGCCCAGCCTC
>NW_011170277.1:0-447 GCF_000146605.3 Meleagris gallopavo
GCATCTCCTACTTGCTAGGTTAATTCCCCTCGACTTTCACAAAATAATTTTGCTGACACCCACTTTTTTTTTCTGTGTGTGTGTGTGTGTTGATTTTAGGTTTTTTTCCTTGCCTCTGAACATCTGTGGTAGTTTTGCTTGTCTGGTTATCAGTGGGCCTTATGGATAGGAGTTGACTAAAACAGGTGTGAATGGAAGATACTGACTTAAAGCACAGTGATGGACTTACACTTCACTTAGTTCTGGCTTGTTTTCATCCATGCATTCTCATTTGTTGTTGCTGTGTGGACTGTCCTCTTTTTAGCCATTTAGCGTTCTGCAGTCTGTTCTTGTTTTGATTGTGATTTATGTGCATGCACTAGTATTTTCTTACTGGTAGTGGGTTTCTTAAATTCATAAACTGATTATCAGTTAAGAAATTATTTGGATGTGTTCTATTTAAAAACA
>NW_011170278.1:0-557 GCF_000146605.3 Meleagris gallopavo
CAGCATGTCAGTCTCACCTCTGGGCTGGTCACGGATCATGGAGCAGATCATCCTGGAAGTGACTCTCAAGCACACATTCCAGTGCGTCACCACCCTGTGCGTGAAAAGCTGCCTCCTAAGAACCAACCTAAACCTCCCCTGTCTCACTTGAAAACCATTTCCCCTTGTCCTATCGCTATTCACCCTCCTAAACAGCCGTTGCCCCCTCCTGCTTAAGCGCTCCCTTCGAGTCTTGGAAGGCTGTCATGAGCTATCTCCAGAGCTTTCTCTTCTCCCACAGAAACAATCCCAGTTCCCTCAACATTTCTTTCTAAGAGAGGTGCTCCAGCCCTCTGATCATCTTCGTGGCCCTTCTCTGGACCTGCTCCAAAACTCCACATCATTCCCGTGCTGGAGCCCCAGGCCTGGACGCAGTGCTGCACATGGGGCCGCACCAGAGCCGAGTCGAGGGGGACAATCACCTCCCTCTCCCTGCTGGTCGCTCCTCTTTGAATGCAGCCCAGGATCTAGTTGGCCTTCTGGGCTGCAAGTGACACACTACTGGCTTATGGTCCGAG
>NW_011170279.1:0-445 GCF_000146605.3 Meleagris gallopavo
AAAACATGCTAGGGGATGAAAGGACTGAGCGTAGTCCTGCTCCATAAGGCCTGGGAGTACAGGTGGGTGGGAGCTGGACACAAGCCAGCAGTGGGCCCTTCCAGCCCAGAAAGCCAACCGTATCCTGGGCTGCATCCAAAGATGCGCAGTCAGCAGGCCAAGGGAGGAGATCCCCATCCCTCTGCTCTGCGCTGGTCAGGCCTCAGCTGCAGTGCTGCGTCCAGATGTGGAGTCCTCAGTGCAGGGAGACATGGAGCTTTGTGAGTGCATCCAGAGTACAGCCACAAACACGAACCGAAGGATGGAACCCCTCTCCTGTAAGCAAGGAGAGCTGGGCTGTTCAGCCTCCTGGAGAAGTGAAGGCTCCAAGGGAACCTGGTAACAGCCTTTCAATCCCTAAAGGCAAGAACAAGGGAAAATGGAGGTAGAAATCTAAAGGAAATGT
>NW_011170280.1:0-673 GCF_000146605.3 Meleagris gallopavo
GGAGCACATGGCTGCACTCTGTGCACCATGTTGCTTACCACCAGAGAAGGCTCAGGTACCCAACAACATTTTGGCTTCCATCTTGTCTGAGAACTGCTCATTATGCACAGCCCTCATCTTTGCTTTGGTGAGGTGGGGACTGCCATTGCTTCCTCAGTCCCACAGACCCCTTCCCATCCCACACTGCCATGGGAGATCAGGTTCTGGACCACCTGAGGACCCAAACATCCACGAGTCTTTGGGTCCTGACGAGATGAGTCCCAGAGTTCCGAGGGAATTCACCGCTGCACTCACCGAGCCACTCTCCATGGTATTTCACAAGTCGAGGCAGTCAGGTCAAGTCCCTGGTGAGGAGAAAAAAGGTGACGGGCACACCTCTTAGGAAGGATAGAAAGTGTGACGCGGGGAACTACCAGCATGTCAGTCTCACCTCTGTGCTGGTCACGGATCATGGAGCAGATCATCCTGGAAGTGACTCTAAAGCACACATTCCAGTGCGTCACCACCCTGTGCGTGAAAAGCTGCCTCCTAATAACCAACCTAAACCTCCCCTGTCTCACTTGAAAACCATTTCCCCTGTCCTATCGCTATCCACCTCCTAAACAGCCGTTGCCCCCTCCTGCTTATGCGCTCCCTTCGAGTCTTGGAAGGCTGTCATGAGCTATCTCCAGAG
>NW_011170281.1:0-638 GCF_000146605.3 Meleagris gallopavo
TGTCTCAGCTTACCTACAAGATGCTGCACAAGAGGATGCAAAAACAAAGGTACTCAGTTGGTGCACAAGTGCAACAAGCGAGCTACTCAGGCAGAGCTCAAGCGCTCCAATGAAAGGGACGCAGCACGCACTGCTCCTGCCCTCATTCCAGCCACTTATGACATCATAGGGGCCACCAGGCTGCTCCACCATGATGGACAGGGTGGGGAGGCAAGAGCACTGGTCACAGGTCCAGAAGATTCCAACCCCCCACCCCAACGTTCTAGAATCAGTGGGCGGTTGGAATTCTACCTCAGCCGAATCCTGGAGAAGCTGGCACGGCGTTGTCGTGACCAAAGCACAGGACTTGATGCCTGAAATGTAAATAAAAGCAAGAAATAAAAGCAATCCCAGTTTTCTTCACCTGAAAACTTCTGGATTCCTCTTGATTCCTCTTTAGCGTTCAGAGCTAAAAGGCTCCTAAATAACTTCACAAAAAGTAGAAATTATATGAAGGATGAGTACGTTTCTCAGCATTATCTTTAGAAAATAGTTTCATCTTGCCAAAGCAGCTCCTTCTGGTTTTGCAAGGGCAAGGAAATCCATTGTAGTTTTCGTTGTTCTTTTAACAAGACCAGAATTCCAAGTCAAGTACCTCA
>NW_011170282.1:0-492 GCF_000146605.3 Meleagris gallopavo
CAGAACGAGAAATACACAATTTGTATTAAACTTCTCTACCCATCTGATCATCGCAGAGGTGAAGTATCAGTGTTACAAACTGTCCTTTGGATTGTTTGGTTTTCTCCTGTGGTGTTATTCAGAACAAAGCAGTGAAATGTGACCTGTGAATACATGGACTGTAGGTTTTGGTTTTCATCTTAGATATTAATTTAAAAAAAAGACTGATAATGCTGAAGACTGGGTATTGATTTGAAACACAATCTGGTATCAGGAAACTGTATTCAGGTACAAACATCCTTTGTTTTTATACCTATTTTATTGAAGTTAAAGAATTGCTGGCAATTAAGATTAGTACTTATTATGGCTTTCGTTATTGTTGTAACTACAAGCTACCTTAATTTTTTCCAACAGTGGTGCCTTACTCTGTTTTTTCTCTGATGTAGTCTTCCAGTCAGTGTATATAACATTATCTGCCACCTCCCAGCCATGGCAATGGCTGCACCTGATCCA
>NW_011170283.1:0-703 GCF_000146605.3 Meleagris gallopavo
CAACGAGGAAGGCTAAGCCCGTCTGGAATTGAATCTAGCCAAAGTGATGAAGGATAATAAAAGGCTTCTTCAAGTATGTTAATAGCAAAAGGAAACTAGAGAGAATGTGGGCCCCATACTAAGTGAGGGGGGGTTCGTCGTAATGGGGGAGTGCTGAGAAGGCAGAGATACTGAATGCCTTCTTTACTTCCGTCTTCAGTGAAAAGGCTCTCCCGCAGGAATCCCACACCCTGGAGGTTAGTGAGAGGGTCTGGGGAATGGGAGACTTCCCTTTAGTCAGGAAAGAGGACGTGCGTGAGCGCCTAGGCAGTACTAAGGTCCACAAGTCCATGGGACCTGATGGGGTGGAATCCACGTGTGCTGAGGGAGCTGGCGGAGGTCATTGCCGAACCGCTCTCCATCATTTTTGAGAGGTCTTGGACAACAGGGGAGGTCCCTGAAGACTGGAGGATAGCCAATGTCACTCCGGTCTTCAAAAAGGGCAAGAAGGAAGATCCGGGTAATTTATAGGCCTGTCAGCCTCACCTCCGTCCCTGGAAAGGTGATGGAACAGCTTGTGCTGGATACCATCTCCAGACAACTGGGAGAAAAGGAGGTTATCAGGAGTAGTCAGCATGGGTTCACCAAGGGGAGGTCGTGCTCGCCCAACTTGGTGGCCTTCTATGATGCTGTCACATGCTGGGTGGATGGGGGAAGAGCGGTA
>NW_011170284.1:0-630 GCF_000146605.3 Meleagris gallopavo
AGCCATGGAGAACAACACCAAAAAGAATTGCCGCTCGAAATGAAGGCAGAGACGTCGTATTCACAGCTAGGCCTAGTGCATTCTGCATGGACCCAAGGCGAAGTGCAAACCGCTCCTCTCCGACGTGCGGACACGAGACCGCTCGCGCGTCGGAGAAAAGCAGCAGGCACAAGTCGCCCGTTCTCGGCAAGTGAGAAACACGAGAGCGCTGCTGACGGCTGAAAGCGGCACTCGGGGAGAAGCGCGATTTCTCGACCAGCGTCGGCAAACTCTCCGGAGCGGTTCAGCGCGAGTGCCGCTTTCTACGCATGAGAGCGAAGCAGTGCAATTCCGATGCCGAGAACGTGCGAATTCAGCCTCCTGCACTACCTCCGTAGGGAGGTTTTTTCTCCGCAGGCCAGAAAGGATCGCTCCCCACTTTCTGTCACGCTCTCTCCTCCCTGGGAGCGAAACAATGTCGCTCCCCGAACTTCCAACAGCCTTATTAGAGAGGGTTTTGCTCTCCACTTCTTTTCCTCCGAGCATGCACAAGCGTAGCCATGGAGAACAACAACCAAAAAAGAATTGCCGCTACGAAATGAAGGCAGAGACGTCGTATTCACAGCTAGGCCTAAGTGCATTCTGCATGGA
>NW_011170285.1:0-661 GCF_000146605.3 Meleagris gallopavo
CAGTTCCGTCAACATTTCTTTCTAAGAGAGGTGCTCCAGCCCTCTGATCATCTTCGTTGGCCCTTCTCTGGACCTGCTCCAAAAAGCTCCACATCATTCCTGTGCTGGAGCCCCAGGCCTGGACGCAGTGCTGCACATGGGGCCGCACCAGAGCCGAGTCGAGGGGGACAATCACCTCCCTCTCCCTGCTGGTCGCTCCTCTTTGAATGCAGCCCAGGATCTAGTTGGCCTTCTGGGCTGCAAGTGCACACTACTGGCTTATGTCCAGCTCTTTGTCCACCAGGATCCCCGAGTCCTCCGCAGGGCTGCTCCCAAGGGCTTCTACGCCCAGTTTGTACAAGCATATGGGTTTCCCCTTCATCAGGGACATCAACAGTGGGGTTGAGTGCACCCTAAGGACACCAAGCTGTGGGGTGCAGTGACACAGCAGAGGGACGGGATGCCATCCACAGAGACCTCAACAGGCTGAGCAGTGGCCACAAATCCAAGTGCAGGGTCAGTAGCTGGGATGAGGGAACACCCACCACCAAAACATGCTAGGGGATGAAAGGACTGAGCGTAGTCCTGCTCCATAAGGCCTGGGAGTACTGGTGGGTGGGAGCTGGACACAAGCCAGCAGTGGGCCCTTCCAGCCCAGAAAGCCAACCGTATCCTGGGCTGG
>NW_011170286.1:0-575 GCF_000146605.3 Meleagris gallopavo
AACAAAGCAGCTTTCTCACAAATGGGTGGCATTTTCCAACCAACTATGCTACTCTCTCCCAGAAAGAGCACTTTTCTGACAAGTACCTTCCCTTTTCTCTCAAAAATACTGCTGGACACTCCTCAACAGGACATTTTCTCCCATCTACACCCCGTTTTCTCCCCAAAGGACCCCTTTTCACACCAAAAATACCACACTTGCCCTCCAAGAGAAGTCAGTCTTTCCCACAATTGTCCACTTTTCTCCCACGTACTTGTCATTTTCTCCCAGAAATACCACATTTCACTTGGAAATTGGGCCTGTGCTTCCAAAAAGATGGTATTTTCTCCCAGGCATACCTGTTTTCTTCAAACTTACCGCACGTTTTTCTCCCAAAAAGCTAGATGACAAGACCAAATTGGACACTTGCAACCAAGAGTAGGACATCTTCTCCCACTAATACCACTTGTCTCCCAAGGATAGGACATTTTCCCTAAATGCTATGGCAGTTCTGCTAAGAAATACTCCTTTCCTTCCCTAAATGGGACATATGCACCCACAAAGACCACGACTCCGAGAAATTCCTCCCAGTTCCT
>NW_011170287.1:0-542 GCF_000146605.3 Meleagris gallopavo
CATATATTTATTGTGCAGGTGATGCAGCGTTGGCACATGTTGCCAGAGAGACTGTACAGTTTCCTTGTTGGAGACTGTCAAAAGCCATCTGGATATGTTCCTAGGCAAACTATTCTAGGTGGCCCCAGTTGAGTAGGGTGACTGGACCAAATGACCTCTACAGTATCCTTCCATCTTTAATCTTCTGGTTGTTCTGTGATTCTCCATTGCAATGTTGTATTGGCAGAGAAGATCTATATCTGTCTCTGTGGGTTTTTATAGCAAGTGTAACCCAGTAGGGGAAAGTCCAGCACAGGTTATTATTGTTACTCCCATGAGAGATCACAGTTGCTCTGCTACTGAAGCAGCAATTAATTTTGTTGGTACATGATACTGAAAAAGCAGCTGACAATGGCTGATGGAAGAAATGAGTTATACTGGCCATTCAGAATACTTTAGTGGTCATTGTGATATGCATAGGAAATGCTTTCTTGGCTGTGTTTTGCACCCCAAAGGCTAACTTCTGAGGACTGGCATTGCTTCTGCTCCACAACTTCCTATCT
>NW_011170288.1:0-485 GCF_000146605.3 Meleagris gallopavo
ACATACCAGATTTCTCCCCAAATAGATGACGTTTTTTCCGGGAAATACCGCTTTTCCGTAGTCTTTTGAAGGGAAAAGATAATCTATTTGCGCCTGGAAAGTTGGAATTTCTGAAAGAAAAAGCCATTTATGGGCCAGAAATTTTATTTCTGAGAGAAAACGAGCTATGGGTCATATCAAAATGGTATATGTGTGAGAAATTGTCATGCTTTTGTAGTCTATGTCCCATTTGGATATGTGAAGTAGTATTTTTGGTGGAAAATGTGTGGAATTTCAAGAGAACTGGTAGAGCTGGGGAGAAAAATTTCTTACCGGGGGGGGAAGGTCATGTATCAGTGGGCAAGCTGGTGTTTCTGGGGAGAAAATGCCACCTTTCGGGGGGACAGGAAATGTATTCGGATAGAATGAGCCACATATTTGTGAGGAAACGGGTGTTTCTGAGGGAAACTGCCATCTACTTTTGACACAGGTGGTGGTTCTGAAAT
>NW_011170289.1:0-485 GCF_000146605.3 Meleagris gallopavo
CACTGTAAGCTGGCAGGGCTGCTACTGCCTGGTGCCAAACTCGTACCGTGTTAGCGATGTGCCGCGGATGGCGTCCTAATCAGATTGTTCTCAAGCGGGAAGCACGACAGTACTCAATATGAGTGATCAAGCTTCACTTTATTGTTGCACACACAGAGTTTATATATGATTCTACTACACATGTGTTCACCTACTATTGGAGCACAAGGTGGGCGTCTAGGTGGGCTGCCTAGCTTCAACCAATGCTCAGCCAGCATTCACACCTGCCACTGAGCTCATCCGCTTATCAGCCCCCCACACATCCACAGAGCACAGCTGCGCATGTGGGCCTGCTGTTTACAGCTGCCCAAGGATGTTGTGTCTCCTATCTTAACTCCTAATACTTTCTCATGAGAATGCACCCTGTGCTGCCGCACTAGTTATGCTCGTACACAGCCTCATGTCTGCCCTGCTCTCGCAGCCATTCCCCAACAGAGATGGGCTCT
>NW_011170290.1:0-402 GCF_000146605.3 Meleagris gallopavo
CTAAAAAGAGAGAGAGCAGCTCCACAATGGAGGAGAAGAAAAAAATACACTCACTCCATCACCAAAGAACAAGGCATACTCCAAAGGAAGCACTCCCCAGGTTCACATGCTGCCCCTACTCTTCCCAGCCCTTCAATGGGATCAGGGAGGGGTGGAGCCTGGCTCTGCCAAACTCCACAGCCAAACTGCCCCCAGCTGTGCTTGCAGGGCTGCACCCCGCCCTAGGTGCGGGTTCCACAAAAACAGGAGGGCAAGGGAATGCCCAGGCAAAGGCAAGGGCCAAGAAAACACGGAAGGAAATGCCAAGGATGACGGCCCAGACAATACGGCAGGGAACGCCAAAACTGAATGCCGACATGAATGTGGCAACACAAAGCCAAGGGGTCATTAGGCCAAGAGAAT
>NW_011170291.1:0-420 GCF_000146605.3 Meleagris gallopavo
AAAAGTGAGGAGGGCGGAGGGGAGGGAGGGAGGGAGGGAGGGATGCTGCGTTGTCCTTTTGATGTTTATATAGAACACCCCAACTGGAACAGAGGAGAGAGAAGCGGGGAAGGCGAAATGAAGGGCTGAAGGAGAAAGGCTCAATTACAGCACATCAAAGGCCGGCAGGGGATGCCGCTCCGCGAGGTGGGAGCAGCGCACGGTCCGTCCCCTCCGCGCCCGCGGAGCGCACCGCGCTGCACGCTGCTCGCTAGGAGAAATTTTCAGCACTTTGGATTTTCCCCCCCCCCGGTTTAATTTACTTTTGTTTTGTCGCCTGAGCGGCGTGGGACGCGTCTCCCCCCACCCCCTCACCCCTTTTCTGGCTGTTTCTTCACCGACCCCCGGAGCCCCACGCGTGGGTCGGGGCGGCGCGGCCGT
>NW_011170292.1:0-627 GCF_000146605.3 Meleagris gallopavo
GTCTTTTTCCTCTGCCTCCTTCTATTTTCTGTAGAGGTATCCATCAGAGGACTCTCCTAGGTTGCCTTTTCTCTCCTTGGGTGAACGGGAGAACAGGTAAATAAGTGGCTTAAAGCCTTACTGTATTTCGAAGATGAGCAGGAATGATTTATTCGCTCCAAGAACACTTCTTTTAGTTCTCAGAACAAATATAAATAGAAGGCAAGCACCAAATTTGCTCATGCTAGTCAATTGGATAATCACTACCTTCTCTGGAAAGTATTCCATTTAAGAGGCCTCGATAAAAGAAGTGTTTAGAATCTTTTATTTTCAAGAGCTGAAGAAGAGACTTAGGCATTTGGGATTTATTTTTCAGTAGATTTGTCTTCTTAATGCATTTTTTATGTAATAAATAAAGTTTTCACCTCTTAACTGAATCTTCAAGCAAGGTGTAAATCTGTATCAAATTGTACTTTCAATGGATTTTGCTTGTTTACTCTCTGTCAGAAATCGTCTTTATTATCCATATCTTGGCAAAGTTATGAATATTTTTCATGAATAAAAGCAATGCTTTGCACTTAACTGTAACTTACAAGGTTCTCACTGTACATGTGAGAAGTTAAAGATCAGCAGAGAAAGTTAAAATGA
>NW_011170293.1:0-561 GCF_000146605.3 Meleagris gallopavo
AGGGGTAAGTGGTTTCTTTTTTTCTTTCAGGGCTGTGATCTTCTGTTTTTGGGGGATGGCAAGTGCACTGAAGGGCTGCTAGGTGTAAGAGCAGCATCTGAATCTGGAGACTGCTTCCTTTGGGGTGTGGGGTGAGCCCTTAGAATGGGGTGAGTGATTCCTGCTTTCTTGCAGAGCTGTGAGCTCTGCTTTTCTGGAGGATCTCAAGCTGGATGGCTGTCATTAATAGGGCTATGTGCTAATTGCATCCATGCGGTGTTTTTTTAAGGGCATTGTGTGCATCCTTGTTGTGTTTTAAATTATGTTCTGCGTCTCTTCTGATTTCATTTTGCAGCCTGATGGAGTTGAAGGATTGCCTGGGCTCCTCCAGTCAGTGGTGTGAGATCTGTCCAGCAGGTAATGAACATCATGCACCCCATGTTGGTGTCGTCTGCTTGTATGCAGGTAGGTTTGCGATGTGAATCCGACTCCCCATGCTGACCATCCACAGCTAGATCAAGTTGCTCAGAGTCTGACCCATGCTCACCTTGAAAGGCAACCTGTGCCACTGCATCAGCACCT
>NW_011170294.1:0-544 GCF_000146605.3 Meleagris gallopavo
GCCCGCACCGTTCTGCCGGATGGGGGGTGAGCGGTCGGGAACTATGGGGAGTTCACTAACGAAGGAGCAGCAAGTAAATCTTGAAGCCTTACAGTTAGTTTTAACGTTTCAGAATCGGCCTGTATCTACCTCAGCATTAGTTACTTTTCTCAAATGGTTAAGCACAAATGTCCCTGAATTTCTGAAAACTGCATTCTCTTTTTATGGTGAACTTTGGGACAAAACTGGCGCAAAACTCCGGGAGTCTTTTATTACTAAAGACAGAAAGGCTGCTAAACTTTTATCTGTTTGGCACCAGATAATGTGTGGGAATCAAATGTTGTTTCTGCATTAGAATTGGATAATATATATATTTTTATTTCATGATCTCCACTGTCATAGTTCTTTGTGGGAGTCTTTCTGCTTAACTTGGGGAAGATCTCTGATAGTTTACGTCACTTATCGTCTAGATAACCCTTCCCAGGGACGCACGCTCTGTATATAGGTGTATATATATGTATATTTTGTTCATACACATTGCAAGAATATCCTGCACGAGATCAAA
>NW_011170295.1:0-766 GCF_000146605.3 Meleagris gallopavo
TCTGGTGCAGTTAGAAGCTGATGAGTAAGATACACTTGTTTACTTCTGTATGAGAGGAATGAGCAATCGCTGTTGGAATAGGGGCAGTGTAGTCAGTGACAGGAGATCTGGCACTACTGTCGTGGTGAAAACTCCACAAAAGAGAAAAACAAGTTTGTGTTCCTAATGGGCAACGCAGGCATTTGTTGCCCATATTATCGAGAAGTAAGATGTGGAAGTGTCTTGGAATGAGAGCAATGCAGGTATTTGATTGGCTGATTATTTCCCTTGTCACCAGAGAATCTGGAAGGGAACTATATTAATGTTATGAAAATCTTCTCCAGGGAAATGAAACAAAAGACTGTAATGTGTCTCCTTTCTTTTTGACAGTCTTGGAGTTAATTGGCAATTTCAGAGAATTTGGAGAGGAGACCTTGGAAGCCTTTTAGAAGGTATCGTTTGGACAGAAATAGTGCACCCATGGAACAGCAAACTCCCAGCTCTTCCAATCTTCTGGCGAATGGAAATGAAAAAATTTGAATGTGATTACTGTACACTTGCAGTGTGATTTTGTGAATGTAAAACAAGGATTGAGAAAAGGGGGTTTTGTTGCTTTGTGTGTGTGTGTGTGATTCAGACATCCCATTTCTGTTTTTCTATTGCATTTTGACATCTACGCCCAAGGCAGAGTGGGAGGTAGAGAACTACGGAGAGAGTAAAGGCTGCAGAAAGTTAAAAGGAAGTAAAAAATGTGAAGACTGGAGTTCTTGAGAAAGAAGAGGAAAAT
>NW_011170296.1:0-648 GCF_000146605.3 Meleagris gallopavo
ATAATAAAAAGGCTTCTTCAAGTATGTTAATAGCAAAAGGAAAACTAGGGAGAATGTGGGCCCCTTACTAAGTGAGGGGGGGTCCTCGTAACGGGGGATGCTGAGAAGGCAGAGATACTGAATGCCTTCTTTACTTCTGTCTTCAGTGAAAAGGCTCTTCCGCAGGAATCCCACACCCTGGAGGTTAGTGAGAGGGTCTGGGGAATGGGAGACTTCCCTTTAGTCAGGAAAGAGGACGTGCGTGAGCGCCTAGGCAGTACTAAGGTCCACAAGTCCATGGGACCTGATGGGGTGCATCCACGGGTGCTGAGAGAGCTGGCGGAGGTCATTGCCGAACCGCTCTCCATCATTTTTGAGAGGTCTTGGACAACAGGGGAGGTCCCTGAAGACTGGAGGATAGCCAATGTCACTCCGGTCTTCAAAAAGTGCAAGAAGGAGGATCCGGGTAATTATAGGCCTGTCAGCCTCACCTCTGTCCCTGGAAAGGTGATGGAACAGCTTGTGCTGGATACCATCTCCAGACAACTGGGAGAAAAGGAGGTTATCAGGAGTAGTCAGCATGGGTTCACCAAGGGGAGGTCGTGCTCGACCAACTTGGTGGCCTTCTATGATGCTGTCACATGCTGGGTGGATGGGGGAAGAGCGGTA
>NW_011170297.1:0-496 GCF_000146605.3 Meleagris gallopavo
TCTGCACCACCAACGACGACCCTCTGCGCTCTGCCACTCAGCCAGTTCTCAACCCACCTCACTGTCCACTCGTCTGTCCCACACTTCCTCAGCTGTGTTATAAGGATGTCGTGGGAGACAGTATCAAAGGCCTTTCTAAAATCAAGGTAGACTGCATCTACCGCTCGTGCACAGTGCGCAGTGAGCGGTGAGGGTCTCCTCCTGGTGGCCGTGGGATGCAGAATCCTCATCTTCCCCGCGGAGGCTCGCAGTCTTTCTCCCTGTTCACTTCTGACCCTGCGGGAGGGGCAGCCCCCCCAGCCCCGTTTCAGCTCGCCCTGCGGACATCGAATCGCCTCGCTGCCAGGCGTCCTCGGGCTGTTCTCCAACCCTTCTGTTTGCGGCCTTCAGCCCCTCCTTATCCCAGACCCCGGAGTCTGCCATCCCTTATTTTCTGTCATTCTTGCTCCTACAAGCTGTCTCTAACTCCTCCCTCTCCCCCCATCCCTTAGTCCCT
>NW_011170298.1:0-416 GCF_000146605.3 Meleagris gallopavo
ACACAGACATAACCTTGCCTTCTGCCTTGCTTCCTGTGGCTTTCTGTTATTTCCTAGAACCCTGCTAGTTTTCTTTGTTGTTTTTCTTTCATCTGTTGCTTTGCTTTGCTCTTTTTCCTTTGCTCTGCTGTATGAGAGCTGTTGAACCACAGCCTGAACCACTGATGGAGCAGCTGAGGAAAGGACCCAGCCGGCCCTGGGAGCACAGGTGAAGGCAGTTCAGCTCCGTGGCTGGAAGGGGCAGAGCCTGGCTGCCCCTCTCTTGGAGCTCGTTTGAGGGCTGACTGCCGCGGGGGAAGGGTTTCTTTCTGGCAGTTTCTCCACTGTGGGGTTTGTTCTGTGGGTGTAAATCCTTGGAGGTGAGTGGGTGGGCAGGTCCTTTTCCTACCTTCTTAATATACTCCCATTGCGCTGGT
>NW_011170299.1:0-698 GCF_000146605.3 Meleagris gallopavo
CTTGGCTCGGGGTGGCCCAAGAAAACAGGATAGCTTATCTGTTCCAATAGGATCATCAAGTCCCCATCCCTGCAGGGCGGCCATGGAATTTGGCCACGGGAACCCACCCTGCCCCACACTCCACGCTTTCTTAGAGCCAGCGTGCCGGGCTCCCCTGGTGCTCGCCGGCACCTCAGCTCGCAGGTCACGTTGCGTAGGGAACTGAGGGAAGGCTCGACCTTCTCTCAAGAGGCGGACATTTCAGCCAGTCACCTCCAGGAAATGCTCCCTGGCCTGCGGACATTTCTGCGAGGCAGATGTGATGGGAGAGACGAAGGAATTTAGGGGACATTTTCATCCCACCGTGGCCTGGGTGACCCCGTTTCCCAGGACAGTCCTTGGTATTGGGGGCGCAGTCGATCCTGGGAAGAACGGCCTCAAGGCGATGCGAGAATCTGCCTGTGAGCAGCTGATCCCAGCCAGCAGAAAGGGCAGCTGGAGCCCTGGCTCACACCGCGTCTTCTCCCTTTTTTGGTACCAGGGTTTTCCAGCCGGGGAGTTTTGGCCACCCCAAAACCACCGCCCGGGAAAACCCCTGCCAGGGGCCCTCCAAAAAGGCTTTTGCCACGTCTTGGCCAGGGCAGAAGGTAAAGCAGCTGCCAGTCCCTCTCCATCCACACGCAACCCACACCGTGATGGGAAAATCCCCAGCCCACCAT
>NW_011170300.1:0-648 GCF_000146605.3 Meleagris gallopavo
AAAACAGGAGGGCAAGGGAATGCCCAGGCAAAGGCAAGGGCCAAGAGAACATGGAAGGAAATGCCAAGGATGACGGCCCAGACAATACGGCAGGGAACGCCAAAACTGAATGCCGACATGAATGTGGCAACACAAAGCCAAGGGGTATGGCCAAGAGAATGGGGCAAGGAACACAAAAATAGGAGGACAAGAGAATGTAATAGTGACAACAGTGCAAGACCAGAGACAAGCAAGACACAGAACAAAGAGGATAGGCAGCCTTCTGGGCACCATGAAGCGCAATTCAGAGCTCTGGGGGAACCCTATTGTGCCGGGCTCTGGAATGGGTAAACGCAGGCGGGTGTGCATCGCCCTTACCTGCTGGGCAGACAATGACCAGTCAGCAAAGTGAGGTTCCGGGGCATGCCGGGAAATGCACATTCCACTTCCTTGCTGTTTCCACCGAGACCAACACATCTCTCCGGGCAGTTGTTACGGCACTTGGGAGCACCGCAGCTCTGCTGCCACCTGTTGGACACAATACGGTCATGAAGGCACTGCCCTGCATCCGGGCCTCTTGCACAACCTGTGCTCCTTGCTCGGAGCACATGGCTGCACTCTGTGCACCATGTTGCTTACCACCAGAGAAGGCTCAGCTACCCAACACCA
>NW_011170301.1:0-626 GCF_000146605.3 Meleagris gallopavo
GGAGCAGGACTACGCTCAGTCCTTTCATCCCCTAGCATGTTTTGGTGGTGGGTGTTCCCTCATCCCAGCTACTGACCCTGCACTTGGATTTGTGCCCACTGCTCAGCCTGTTGAGGTCTCTGTGGATGGCATCCCGTCCCTCTGCTGTGTCACTGCACCCCACAGCTTGGTGTCCTTAGGGTGCACTCAACCCCACTGTTGATGTCCCTGATGAAGGGGAAACCCAGATGCTTGTACCAACTGGGCGTAGAAGCCCTTGGGAGCAGCCCTGCGGAGGACTCGGGGATCCTGGTGGACAAAGAGCTGGACATAAGCCAGTAGTTTGCACTTGCAGCCCAGAAGGCCAACTGTATCCTGGGCTGCATTCAAAGAGGAGCGACCAGCAGGGAGAGAGGGAGGTGATTGTCCCCCTCGACTCGGCTCTGGTGTGCGGCCCCATGTGCAGCACTGCGTCCAGGCCTGGGGCTCCAGCACAGGAATGATGTGGAGCTTTTGGAGCAGGTCCAGAGAAGGGCCACGAAGATGATCAGAGGGCTGGAGCACCTCTCTTAGAAAGAATGTTGAGGGAACTGGGATTGTTGTGTGGGAGAAGAGAAAGCTCTGGAGATAGCTCATGACAGCCTTCC
>NW_011170302.1:0-637 GCF_000146605.3 Meleagris gallopavo
GAAGGATGGGGTTGCAGGTTGACCTCTGCTGAGGTGAGTGAGGGCTGACAGTGCTGCTCCGTGGTAGATTTGTTCATGTTCAGTGCTCACAGGAAACTCACACAACACTGAAGGCCTTGTAAAAGTCTGGCAGGTGATGTCAGTTGCTCTTCCTTTTCCCACTGATGCTGTCACTTCACTGTAGAAGGCCACCAAATTGAGCAGGCTGCATGTCTCTGTTTCCACTGTTTCTGCATTTCCTTCTTGTTGCCATCTTTTCCTCAAAGCAAAAGAATTTGGAGGTAACCACCTACAGTTACGTGAGCGATTTCAGCATCTATTTCTGATCATGGCAGTAACTTCAGAGGTCACACTTAATTTACGGTGCCTGTTCTAATTCTGACCAAGGTTGTAGTTGCAGCTGACTTCCCAAGGCTGCAATACGTGGTGGTGACACAGCCTTGGGCTTCTGCATTTGTGCTAATCCCATGCTTCCTTTCTCTGTCTCGCAGGTCAGCTCGTGCTGGAAGCAGATGGTATCCCAGAATGAATGAAGGTCAGTCCATGCTGAGGTAGGAAGTCCATGCGAATGAGCTCTGAAGCATCTGCAGGTATGGTACCGGAGGAGGCAACAATGATGTCGGAGGGCTTCCCAGCA
>NW_011170303.1:0-556 GCF_000146605.3 Meleagris gallopavo
TTTTGCTTCCATCTTGTCCGAGAACTGCTCATTATGCACAGCCCTCATCTTTGCTTTGGTGAGGTGGGGACTGCCATTGCTTCCTCAGTCCCACAGACCCCTTCCCATCCCACACTGCCATGGGAGATCAGGTTCTGGACCACCTGAGGACCCAAACATTCACGAGTCTTTGGGTCCTGACGAGATGAGTCCCAGAGTTCCGAGGGAATTCACCGCTGCAGTCACCGAGCCACTCTCCATGGTATTTCACAAGTCGAGGCAGTCAGGTCAAGTCCCTGGTGAGGAGAAAAAAGGTGACAGCACACCTCTTAGGAAGGATAGAAAGTGTGACGCGGGGAACTACCAGCATGTCAGTCTCACCTCTGTGCTGGTCACGGATCATGGAGCAGATCATCCTGCAAGTGACTCTCAAGCACACATTCCAGTGCGTCACCACCCTGGGCGTGAAAAGCTGCCTCCTAATAACCAACCTAAAACCTCCCCTGTCTCACTTGAAAACCTATTTCCCCTTGTCCTATCGCTAACCACCGTCCTAAACAGCCGTTGCCCCTCCTGC
>NW_011170304.1:0-551 GCF_000146605.3 Meleagris gallopavo
AGAGCCTGGCTCAGACTCTGAGCAACTTGATCTAGCTGTGGATGGTCAGCATGGGGGAGTCGGATCACATCGCAAACCTACCTGCATACAAGCAGCGCACCAACATGGGGTGCATGATGTTCATTACCTGCTGGACACATCTCACACCACTGACTGGAGGAGCCCAGGCAATCCTTCAACTCCATCAGGCTGCAAAATGAAATCAGAAGAGACGCAGAACGTAATTTAAAACACAACGAGGATGCACACAATGCCCTTAAAAAACACCGCATGGATGCAATTAGCACATGAATTACAGCCATCCAGCTTGAGATCCTCCAGAAAAGCAGAGCTCACAGCTCTGAAAGAAAGCAGGAATCACTCACCCCATTCTAAGGGCTCACCCCACACCCCAAAGGAAGCAGTCTCCAGATTCAGATGCTGCTCTTACACCTAGCAGCCCTTCAGTGGCACTTGCGATCCCCAAAAAGACCAAGATCACAGCCCTGAAACGAAAAAAAGAAACCACTTACCCCATTCCAAGGACCAATACTCCCCCACACCTCTCAAGT
>NW_011170305.1:0-449 GCF_000146605.3 Meleagris gallopavo
AGCCTTCTGTGGGCACCATGAAGCGCAATTCAGAGCTCTGGGGGAACCCTATTGTGCCGGGCTCTGGAATGGGTAAACGCTGGCGGGTGTGCATCGCCCTTACCTGCTGGGCAGACAATGACCAGTCAGCAAAGTGAGGTTCCGGGGCATGCCGGGAAACGCAGATTCCAGTTCCTTGCTGTTTCCACAGAGACCAACACATCTCTCCGTGCAGTTGTTACGGCACTTGGGAGCACCGCAGCTCTGCTGCCACCTGTTGGACACAATACAGTCATGAAGGCACTGCCCTGCATCCGGGCCTCTTGCACAAACCTGTGCTCCTTGCTCGGAGCACATGGCTGCACTCTGTGCACCATGTTGCTTACCACCAGAGAAGGCTCAGCTACCCAACACCATTTTTCGCTTCCATCTTGTCTGAGAACTGCTCATGATGCACAGCCCTCATCTTT
>NW_011170306.1:0-484 GCF_000146605.3 Meleagris gallopavo
GGCCGCTTTTTCCCCCAAAGTACACCGTTGGCTTCCAAAAGAACACATTCTCCCCCAAACAAATACCTCCCCCTCTCCAATACAATGACATTACCTCCCAGTAATGCTACCTTGGGCCCAAACATTGGACAGCTTCTCCCACAAGTACTACTTTTCCATCCAAAAGAGGACATCTTCTCCCCAGAGAATGCTATTTTCTCCCGGAAACAAAGCAGCTTTCTCACAAATGGGTGGCATTTTCCAACCAAACTATGCTACTCTCTCCCAGAAAGAGCACTTTTCTGACAAGTACCTTCCCTTTTCTCTCAAAAATACTGCTAGGCACTCCTCAACAGGACATTTTCTCCCATCTACACCCCGTTTTCTCCCCAAAGGACCCCCTTTTCACACCCAAAAATACCACACTTGCCCTCCAAGAGAAGTCAGTCTTTCCCACAATTGTCCAACTTTTTCTCCCACGTACCTGTCATTTTCTCCCAGAAAT
>NW_011170307.1:0-475 GCF_000146605.3 Meleagris gallopavo
ACAGCTGAACTGAGCCAGAGGAATCCCTGAACCGTTCTGGGTCTCCGGGAGCTGAATCCAATTTTAGCTGCAGGGTTTCCATCTGGGGATGAGATGCCAGCACTGCCTCTGCTGGATCACTGCCCTGCCCAGGGGAAGCAAACCCTCCCTGTCCTTGTCTGCGTGTCCTTTTGTTTCTGGTGGGAAGAGCCTTATGTCTGGAATCAGTCAGTGTGCACTGGAAATTTGGTAGTTAATGCAGCAGACTTCAAGGAATAATCATGAAGCTGTTGTCTTCTAGGCGCTGCTGGCTATGGAGAGCCAGGGACATCTCAAGGGGGATCAGTGGGGAAGAGTAAATGACATTCTCTGCTGCTGAGCTTGGCCTGGGTTCTGTAACAGACGGAGCTCATACAGGCATGCAGCTGTGCCAAGGAGCAGCTCTTTGCTCAGCACAGCAGGGCTGGGAGCACGATCTGCTGGTGAGAGGGAGAAG
>NW_011170308.1:0-567 GCF_000146605.3 Meleagris gallopavo
TATCCCCTTCTGAGGTAATCAATACCAAGTATGCATGGAGCCCCTGGGCCAGTCACAATAGGGTGTTTCTGCCAGTCTTTACCAGTGAGGCTGATTTCGGCCTCCAACATAGTCAGCTCTTGGGAACCTCCAGTCACCCCATGAATATAAATTGATTTTGTCCCTTGGTGACTCGAGGGCATTAGAGTGCACTGTGCACCAGTATCCACCAGGGCCTTATATTTTCGTGATTCTGATGTGCCAGGCCATCTAATCCACACAGTCCAATAAACTCTATTATCCCTTTCCCCCCCTGGCTGGGGGCAGGGCCCCTCTATTTGTTACCTTCACTGTCTGCAGCAACTGGAGCAATCACCTTTTTTAGAGAAGTTCACCTTGGTGGTTGATTTGTCTTGTAACTCTCTTACCCGTGCTTGAAGTACAGGAGTAGGTTGTTTATGCCACTCCTTCATATCTTCTCCATGGTCACGTGGTAATGCCACAAGGCAAAACGTGATGTGGTCTTACTGTTGTCACTTGCTCGAGCAGGAGAACGTCTTCTTTTGATAGCTGAGACATTAGATGCCA
>NW_011170309.1:0-828 GCF_000146605.3 Meleagris gallopavo
CATAATAATATCAGGCACCAAAGGAGTGTCCTGATCTGCCACAGGGACGTGATGGGGGTCCCTTTAGCAGTGAAGATCGGAGTGTTGGCCACAACATCAGTAGGCCACGTAGCTATTACTGGAGGGACTACTGAGCCTCCCACTGAGGGGAAGACTCTGGACTCTCAGGACGTGCTAGAGACATAACAGCACACCAATGTGGTTAAAAGCTATTAGTCTGCTTTACTTTAAGCACTACTCTATTTATACACGTTAGCAGAGCATTCTGCAAAACACTTCAACCGTTCACACAGGCGCTTGGCCGGTCAGAGCCGTGAGATGTTCTTTCCTCTTCTAAAGGTGTCCTTGGTTCTCATGCCGCTTACCTTGTTCCACAGCTGCTGCTCTGAACAGTTTTTCTTATGTTCCCACATCCCACCTCCAGCAATCTCCCCCAAGGTGCAAGTAGGGCCACGACCACCTGGGTCCTACCTGCACCTTCCATGGCCATCTTATTCTATGGGTGCCTGGATCTAAATTCTCAGGGGCAGGGAGCAGAAGATGATTTTCATTACCAATCTGGGGTCTTACCTGATGATCAGTGCCCGTAATTTGGATCCTAAGCGGGGTGGCCCATGTTGCCTGCAACATTCTCAGGGCACTGGGTCTGCCATCCCAGGGTCTTTCATTCAGGTCCCTCAAGGTTTCATACAGTCATTTTGCCACCCTGCAGGGACTGGGATCTGTCTTCCAGGCAGCCTTAAGATACCGTTATAACGTTCAATGAGGCCTGCCCTGTCGGATTATACGGCAGGTGGAATCGCCATTCGATGTTATTTTCTCTGCCCA
>NW_011170310.1:0-662 GCF_000146605.3 Meleagris gallopavo
GAAATCAGAAGAGACGCAGAACATAATTTAAAACACAACAAGGATGCACACAATGCCCTTAAAAAACACCCACCGCATGGATGCAATTAGCACATAGCCCTATTAATTACAGCCATCCAGCTTGAGATCCTCCAGAAAAGCAGAGCTCACAGCTCTGAAATCAAGCAGGAATCACTCACCCCATTCTAAGGGCTCATCCCACACCCCAAAGGAAGCAGTCTCCAGATTCAGATGCTGCTCTTACACCTAGCAGCCCTTCAGTGCACTTGCCATCCCCCAAAAAGACAAGATCACAGCCCTGAAAGAAAAAAAGAAACCACTTACCCCATTCCAAGGACCAATACTCCCCCACACTCTCAAGTGAAGGAAGCAGCTTCCAGGTCCAAATACCTACCAGCCCTTAAGTACGCTCAGGGTTCCCTGCTAAAAAACAGAGAGAGCAGCTCCACAATGGACGAAGAAAAAAAAATACACTCACTCCATCACCAAAGAACAAGGCATACTCCAAAGGAAGCACTCCCCAGGTTCAGATGCTGCCCCTACTCTTCCCAGCCCTTACATGGGATCAGGGAGGGGTGGAGCCTGGCTCTGCCCCACTCCACAGCCAAACTGCCCCCAGCTGTGCTCGCAGGGCTGCACCCCGCCCCAGGGTCGCCGGGGTT
>NW_011170311.1:0-678 GCF_000146605.3 Meleagris gallopavo
GTTTCTATAAATGGGTCAAGGGGGAGAACACCATTCCCCTAGTTAAAATGATCCCCGGGCAGATCCCAGGGTTTCTGGGATCTCCTTCTTATCAACTGGCAACTATAATTGAGAAATGGGCTCCCCTGCGTACTTTGGGGAGTATTTCCCCCGTACGCTTAACAGAATACTTTCAGGGACTGGACAAAGATGTCTTAACTACGAAGGAAAGGCAATTAGCTGCATCCACAGTGGCATGGCCACTGCTGAATGCTTGAAATCAAGCAGAGACAAGATCAGGTAATTTAGAAAATGAAAATCAGCTCCTAAAAGCTCGGATCGACAAATTGGAGCAAGAACTTAATGTATTGATGGGAAAAAAACCAGTTTTACAGTCTCTAGGCCAGGTCCGTAGTATTTCAATAGACGACAGTCATATCTCTGAAGTAGCGGACCTGGTTCAAGAGGAAAACGGGAGTTCCAAATCAGACCTAGAGGTTCCAGTCATGGCGGATCCCCTGCAACTCCGTCCTATTATAACTCAAAAAACGAAAAGGTGCAAGATAGACCGGCAGGGGTGCCCCCTGACCAATGGCCCCCTGCCGAAACGTATTTGCATGTGACAGCCAGACCATACACTCCTACTAATGGACCTGGTGCAGCGATTTTGGCAGAGGCCGAGAGAGAGTATACCTGCAT
>NW_011170312.1:0-522 GCF_000146605.3 Meleagris gallopavo
CTCTTTGAAATAAAAACTATTTACAAAGACAGAAAAGGAAGAATAGAAAAAGGATAATAATAATGATAACTGTATGTATATAAAAACAACTGATTCACAATAAATTGCTCAACAGCTAACCATTGCCCAGCTAGTACCCAGCAGTGGCTGCCCATTTTCTCAACTCTTTTCAAGTTTTTCATATGGTGTCATATGATATGAAATATCTCTTCAGCTGATTTAGGTCAGTTGTCGTTCTTATGTCCCCTCCAACTTCTTGTGCTACCTCAGCCCCCACTCACTGCCTGGGCAGTTCAAGAAGCTGAGAAACTGAAATGTTGAAATGTCATTGTCTCTGTACAGCTCTCTTCTCAGCAATAACTAAACACTGGTGTGTTATCAACATTGCTTTTCTCCTAAAGCAAAAAAAATAGCATTATATCAGAGACTACAAAGGAAATATCAACTTCATTCCAGCTGAAATCAAGACAGGTAGTATGCAATATCATCCTCCTTTCTGTCGTAGTTAAATAGTTTTTATCT
>NW_011170313.1:0-577 GCF_000146605.3 Meleagris gallopavo
GGAGAAGATGTCCTATTCTTGGTTGCAAGTGTCCAATTTGGTCTTGTCATCTAGTCTTTTTGGGAGAAAACGTGCGGTAGTTTGAAGAAAACAGGTATGCCTGGGAGAAAATACCATCTTTTTGGAAGCACAGGCCCAATTTCCAAGTGAAATGTGGTATTTCTGGGAGAAAATGACAAGTACGTGGGAGAAAAGTGGGCAATAGTGGGAAAGACTGACTTCTCTTGGAGGGCAAGTGTGGTATTTTTGGTGTGAAAAGGGGTCCTTTGGGGAGAAAACGGGGTGTAGATGGGAGAAAATGTCCTGTTGAGGAGTGCCTAGCAGTATTTTTGAGAGAGAAGGGAAGGTACTTGTCAGAAAAGTGCTCTTTCTGGGAGAGAGTAGCATAGTTGGTTGGAAAATGCCACCCATTTGTGAGAAAGCTGCTTTGTTTCCGGGAGAAAATAGCATTCTCTGGGGAGAAGATGTCCTCTTTTGGATTGGAAAAGTAGTACTTGTGGGAGAAGCTGTCCAATGTTTGGGCCCAAGGTAGCATTACTGGGAGGTAATGTCATTGTATTGGAGAAGGGTGGTATTT
>NW_011170314.1:0-374 GCF_000146605.3 Meleagris gallopavo
GGGAGAAAGCTACTATTTTCTCGGAGAAAACGTCCTATTTCTGGTTGAAAAACGGTATTTATGGGAGAAAACGTCCTATTTCCGGTTGAAAAATGGTATTTGTGGGAGGAAACTGCAGTTCCTGGCAGAAAATGGCTTACTTTTCGGGAGAAAAGCGGCTCTTTGCGGTATAAAATGTCGTATTTATGCGATAAAACTGGCATTTCTTGGAGAAAATATCATATTTTTGGGGAAAAATGTACTATTTCTTGGAAAAGGTGTCATATTTAAGGGAAGAAATCTGGTATTTCTGGAGAAAATGTCATGTTTGGGGATAAAATAGGTATTTCTGGTGAAAAACGTAGAGTCTTTGGTGATAAAACTGGAATTTCTGG
>NW_011170315.1:0-743 GCF_000146605.3 Meleagris gallopavo
GGACAGAAGGTGTTAAATCGAGGATCTCTGTGTTTCCCTTTGTTGTGAGCTTTCTAATGCATCCACCCTTCACCGCCCCCACCCCGCTCACTTGGGAGGGGCGAACACATCAGGTTTCCAATGGCTTGGATAGCCGCTCAGGCTCCTCGGGAGAGGCCCTCGGGCCTGGGCTTTTGCTTTCCTCGAGATTCTTGAGCTTCTGCTCTGGCCACCGGTTAACTAAAGTCTCTAGCCTGACAGTGGCTAATCCATTCATCAGATCTCGTGAACACCCTTGTGCCAGCCCAATGTCCAGCGACAATTACGCTTATCAGCAATATTTTGCCTACCTGTTTTTACTGACAATGAGGCCCTCCCAGTCCCACTGAGCTTTGGCCTAGGTGGCCTGGGGCAAGGCTGACCGCTGCAAGCCTCACTTCCCTTGGCTCCAATTTCCTGGCGGAAGAAACCGCTGGAAGAAACCATATTTTCTCCCATAGTTAATTGACTCTTGGGCAACCTCCCCCCACGTCCATCCTTTGTATCCTGACTGCGGATGGTTAGAGGTTACAGTTTCTTCTAACACTGCCCGGCTTCTTTCTCCCTGAGACATAGCCTGTATCTTTCCTCGCAGCTGTGTGCCTGTGGGTTTCAACGATTCTGGAAGCCCCCCAGTTAAAGCAGGCATCCTCTCAGGATCAACAGGCATCATCACAGGTGATTCATGGTGTGGCCGCAGCTTTCTATCATACATCATTTGGAGA
>NW_011170316.1:0-401 GCF_000146605.3 Meleagris gallopavo
GGGAGAGATGCGACACATAAATGGGCTAGAGACCGAGGGGTGGACTTAACTATGGATGCTATTGCACAGGTTATTCTTGATTGTGAAACATGTGCCATAATCAAACAAGCCAAAAGGATGAAACCACAGTGGGGGAAGGGCGATAGCTAAAGTATAAATACGGAGAGGCATGGCAGGTTGATTATATCACCTTGCCACGATCTCGCAGTGGTAAATGTTATGTGCTTACTATGGTGGAGGCAACAACTGGGTGGCTTGAACCTATGCAGTACCCCATGCTACCGCCCGAAATACCATATTAGGTCTTGAGAAACAAGTCCTGTGGTGACATGGTACCCCAGAAAGAATTGAGTCAGATAATGGGACTCATTTTAAAAATTCTACTTGTAAATACTTGGGCC
>NW_011170317.1:0-447 GCF_000146605.3 Meleagris gallopavo
CACTGAAATCGCTTCTTGAAATGTCCACTTGTGCTCTCCTTATGCTTGCAGGCAGCTGTTGTGGTCTCAAGAACTAATTACGAATAGGAAGCAGGCAATTGATCTATCTCCCGAGAACAGCCTTAATTTCAGCAGTACAATCAGGACACGAGGGAGTTTTGCAAGGAGCCAGCTGAATGGCAAAGAGCTGGTTACAAAGCCACTGCAGGCAGGATTGAAGCAAAAGTAGACAAGAATAAGAGACTAACACTTCCGAGAATACAGGGGGAATGTATTTGCATAGACTGTACTTGCTGCACCTACTATGTTACGTTAGCTGGAGTCTTAAGTCAATATTCCAGCTGACACTTTTTTTCAGACGAGCACCACGTGTACGCTCCTGCTGTGAGTGTGGAGTGGTGCTGCACACCTGAGGAAGAGCAGGCATGAGGTGCCAGACAGGGAAGG
>NW_011170318.1:0-662 GCF_000146605.3 Meleagris gallopavo
ATTTGTGCCCACTGCCCCTTGTCCTGTCACCGAGCACTATTTGGAAGAGCCTGGCTCCATTCACTTGACTCCCACCAATGGGATATTTATAAACATCAATAAGATCCTCTCTCAGTCTTCACCTCTCCAGGCTGAACTGTCGCGGGGCTCTCGGCCTTTCCGCATACAGGAGGTGCTCCAGACCCCTCATCGTCTTGGTGGCCCTCCACTGGGCTCTCTCTACAAGTTCCCTGTTCTTCTTGAACTGAGGAGCACAGAAGCGGACACATCAATCCTGATGTGGCCTCAGCAGGGTAGAGCAGAGGGGGAGGGTCGCCTCCCTCCGCCTGCTGGCCACGCTCTTTGCAATGCACCTACGATGCCGTTGGTCTTCTGGGCCACGAGGGCACCCTGCTGGATCATGGCCGACCCACTGCCCACCAGGACACCCAGGTCCTTGCCCGCAGAGTTCCTTTCCAACGCCTCAGCCCCTCACCTTTACCAGCGTGTGTGGTTATTCCTCCCCAGGCGTGGGTCTCTGCACCTGCTTTTGTTGAACCTCATCGGGTTCCTCCCCACCCACTCCCCACTCTCCGGCCTTACTCTTCCACAGGGTCTTTCTTGCTTTTTGCTCGAGAGCGCTGGGGCTGCCATGTGCACAGTGCTGCTTTCTTCCCCCCGTC
>NW_011170319.1:0-535 GCF_000146605.3 Meleagris gallopavo
ATTTCATAAGGCAAAGAATTAAGCCTGATTAAGCTCTGCTGACTGTCTGTGCAACAAGAATGTGGGAGCTACTCAGTCTGCCCCTCTCCCTCCCATGCCAATAAGCTTAGTGGTGTGTTTTCAGCTGTATTACAGAAAAGGGAACAGACTGTAGGAAATGCACCCGTCAGCCTCTCGGAGTCGTTCTGCTTCTGACAAGAGAAACAGTGGATTCTATACAGATTTCCTGCACATCATTTGAAATCTTTTAAAGACATGTGGAAGAGTGAGACTTAGTGAGGAGGGAGGGAGCCTTTACAAACACTGATTGAGCTTGGGAATACGGGCACCCCACACCTGCACAGCAAGAGTGGTCGAGAACTGCACTAACTGGAGGCAGAAAGGGACAAGTGACTCACGTTGAAACTCTTCAGATAACACAGTGCTGCCAGTTGACATGCATCGCTCCACTGCGCCTCGTTGTTCTGGGCCAGTGTGAGCAGAAACGTCCCAGCATGCATGTACAGCTGTCCTTTCATTTCCAGGAAGGTGTGAG
>NW_011170320.1:0-496 GCF_000146605.3 Meleagris gallopavo
GAAAGGTGATGGAACAGCTTGTGCTGGATACCATCTCCAGACAACTGGGAGAAAAGGAGGTTATCAGGAGTAGTCAGCATGGGTTCACCAAGGGGAGGTCGTGCTCGACCAACTTGGTGGCCTTCTATGATGCTGTCACATGCTGGGTGGATGGGGGAAGATGGTAGATGTAATCTACCTTGATTTTAGAAAGGCGTTTGATACTGTCTCCCACGACATCCTTATAACAAAGCTGAGGAAGTGTGGGATAGACGAGTGGACAGTGAGGTGGGTTGAGAACTGGCTGACTGGCAGAGCGCAGAGGGTCGTCGTTGGTGGTGCAGAGTCTGGCTGGAGACCTGTGACCAGTGGTGTCCCCCAGGGGTCTGTGCTGGGTCCGGTCTTGTTCAACATCTTCATCAATGACCTTGATGAGGGGATAGTGGCCACCCTCAGCAAGTTTGCTGATGATACGAAGTTGGGAGGATTGGCTGACACGCCTGAAGGCTGGTGCTGC
>NW_011170321.1:0-666 GCF_000146605.3 Meleagris gallopavo
TCCATGCGGTGGGTGTTTTTAAGGGCATTGTGTGCATCCTCGTTGTGTTTTAAATGATGTTCTGCGTCTCTTCTGATTTCATTTTGCAGCCTGATGGAGTTGAAGGATTGCCTGGGCTCCTCCAGTCAGTGGTGTGAGATCGGTACAGCAGGTAACGAACATCATGCACCCCATGTTGGTGCGCTGCTTGTATGCAGGTAGGTTTGCGATGTGATCCGACTCCCCCATGCTGACCATCCACAGCTAGATCAAGTTGCTCAGAGTCTGAGCCAGGCTCACCTTGAAAGGGCCAGCACATCCACCATGTCTCTGGCAACCTGTGCCACTGCCTCAGCACCCTCACTGTACAAGACATTTTCCTTAGATTTCACCTCCATTTTCCCTTGTTCTTTCCTTCAGGTATTGAAAGGCTGTTACCAGGTTCCCTTGGAGCCTTCGCTTCTCCAGGCTGAACAGCCCAGCTCTCCTTGCTTACAGGAGAGGGGTTCCATCCTTGGGTTCGTTGTTGTGGCTGTACTCTGGATGCACTCGCACAGCTCCATGTCTCCCTGCACTGAGGACTCCACATCTGGACGCAGCACTGCAGCTGAGGCCTCACCAGCGCAGAGCAGAGGGATGGGGGATCTCCTCCCTTCGCCCGCTGACTGCGCATCTTGGATGCAGCCC
>NW_011170322.1:0-463 GCF_000146605.3 Meleagris gallopavo
AGAGAAGGCTCCAGGGAGACCTCATTGTGGCCTTCCAGTACTTGAAGGGTGCGTGTAAAGAGGAGGGGAATGACATGGGTTGGCAGTGACAGGACAAGGAGGAATGCTTTTAAACTGAGACAGGGGAGGTTTAGGTTAGGTATGAGGAGGAAGTTTTTCGCTCAGAGGGTGGTGAGGCACTGGAACAGGTTGCCGAAGGGGGTTGTGGGTGCCCTGTCCCTGGAGGCATTCAAGGCCAGGCTGGATGTGGCTCTGGGCAGCCTGGTCTGCTGGTTGGCGACCCTGCACATAGCAGGGCTTTGAAATGAGATGATCTTTGGGGTCCTTTTTCAACCCAGGCCCATTCCATGATTCTGTGATGATTCCATGAAATACCATACCATTCCATGCCATCATATGCACCCAGGGCCCAAGGGGTCCTTGGAAGAATCCCTGCGGCGCCTGAAGGCACGGGCTCAGATGT
>NW_011170323.1:0-574 GCF_000146605.3 Meleagris gallopavo
AGAATAGCAAAGAAAGAATGTATAATTCTGGGAAGAGGCAGGGAATGCAAAACTTGAGGAGATCTGAGGAAATGTTAAGAGAACTGTCACTCTTGAGGTACCAAGGAGGGAAAAGAATTATAGAGGCAAGCCAGATTATAAACTGGAGGGATGTTATTGGTTGCTTTAGGTGGATGATTGAGAGACATCAAGAGGAGATATCATGTTTTGATCCTTCTTCTCCAGACACCTGGGGATCACATAAGATCCTTCCATACGAGAGGAATAATTGCTGAAAAAGATTACTTGATACATATTTCTAAGGCCATCATTACACTCTTCAGTTTATCTTATGAGGAACTGGATTGGTGCCATATTAAGGCCAAAGCACTGTGCAATCTTTTCCCACTAGGACCCAAGAGCAAAGGAAAGCCTTTATCACCAATCACAGAGAAAGTGGCTCGGCCAGATCCCTCCAGACCTAAAATCATTAACATTGGCTCCTGCCTCTTTACACATGCTCAGTGATTTTGGTTGGTAGTCTCGTGACCCTCGGGGAATGGAAGTTAGCAGTATTCATGACCTCATTCCTCTT
>NW_011170324.1:0-453 GCF_000146605.3 Meleagris gallopavo
GCATCACCCTGCTGAAGAGCAGGCAGCTGTTGTCTTTGCAGACAGCCACATCCATGGGGATTGGGAGCTTTTTCTGCCTTCCAGCTCTTGGCTGCTGCTCTGAGAGTAGAGGTTCTTCTGCACCAGCAGAAAGGATCCCATGCGTGGCTTCTGAGCCCTTCCAGACAAACCAGCTGGATTAGCGTGGCCTGTGACCTGAGTTTGGAGTTAACACAGCAGGCTTTGCCCAAAGCAGAATGACCTGTAGGCACAGCGTCCAGCAGGTGGAAGTGACCAACTGCTGCAGCTTGAGCAGCGCTCTTGAGGGGAAATCCTCACTGCAAACAAAGGCCCAGAAGAAGAGAGCAGCTTGTCCCTGTGTTCACATAGTAAGGCTGTCCTTTCTGATCTGTTGCCTCTCAGGTGGTGCCTACAGCTGTGCGATGTGCTCTGCAGGAAGTGCTGATGTTTTGC
>NW_011170325.1:0-556 GCF_000146605.3 Meleagris gallopavo
TTCAATGGGATCAGGGAGGGGTGGAGCCTGGCTCTGCCCCACTCCACAGCCAAACTGCCCCCAGCTGTGCTCGCAGGGCTGCACCCCGCCCCAGGTGCGGGTTCCACAAAAACAGGAGGGCAAGGGAATGCCCAGGCAAAGGCAAGGGCCAAGAGAACATGGAAGGAAATGCCAAGGATGACGGCCCAGACAATACGGCAGGGAACGCCAAAACTGAATGCGGACATGAATGTGGCAACACAAAGCCAAGGGGTCATTAGGCCAAGAGAATGGGGCAAGGAACACAAAAATCGGAGGACAAGAGAATGAAATAGTGAAAACAGTGCAAGACCAGAGACAAGCAAGACACAGAACTAAGAGGATAGGCAAACCTTCTAGGGCACCAATGAAGCGCAAATTCAGAGCTCTGGGGGAACCCTATTGTGCCGGGCTCTGGGAAATGGGGTAAAACGCTGGCGGGGTGTGCATCGCCTTACCTGCTGGGCAGACAATGACCAGTCAGCAAAGTGAGGTTCCGGGGCATGCCGGGAAATGCACATTCCATTCCTTGCTGTTT
>NW_011170326.1:0-489 GCF_000146605.3 Meleagris gallopavo
TATGTGCTAATTGCATCCATGCGGTGTTTTTTAAGGGCATTGTGTGCATCCTTGTTGTGTTTTAAATTATGTTCTGCGTCTCTTCTGATTTCATTTTGCAGCCTGATGGAGTTGAAGGATTGCCTGGGCTCCTCCAGTCAGTGGTGTGAGATGTGTCCAGCAGGTAATGAACATCATGCACCCCATGTTGGTGCGCTGCTTGTATGCAGGTAGGTTTGCGATGTGATCCGACTCCCCCATGCTGACCATCCACAGCTAGATCAAGTTGCTCAGAGTCTGAGCCAGGCTCACCTTGAAAGGGCCAGCACATCCACCATGTCTCTGGCAACCTGTGCCACTGCCTCAGCACCCTCACTGTACAAGACATTTTCCTTAGACTTTCACCTCCATTTTCCCTTGTTCTTTCCTTTAGGTATTGAAAGGCTGTTACCAGGTTCCCTTGGAGCCTTCACTTCTCCAGGCTGAACAGCCCAGCTCTCCTTGCTTACA
>NW_011170327.1:0-426 GCF_000146605.3 Meleagris gallopavo
CGTGCTTGAAGTACAGGAGTAGGTTGTTATGCCACTCCTTCATATCTTCTCCATGGTCATGTAAGTAATGCCACAAGGCAAAACGTGATGTGGTCTTACTGTTGTCACTTGCTCGAGCAGGAGAACGTCTTCTTTTGATAGCTGAGACATTAGATGCCACCGGCTGGGAGGAAATCAAGTTGATCAGCCCCTCCAATAGGCTGTTTTGGGAATTCTGGTCCCCATTTGATGTATCCGTTACCACCACGGATTTATCAGCTTCAGGCACGGTTGATAGTTTGTCTATTATATCTTCTTGTTTGTTCTCCATTCTGTCCAGCTTTTCAGCTACTTTTGTAATGGCTGAAACACAAAGCTCGCAGAAGGGGCTTAAAATGTAAACTCAAAAGTCTTGAAGTTTATTAACCAATTCAGTTATAAGGGGTC
>NW_011170328.1:0-545 GCF_000146605.3 Meleagris gallopavo
AGCTTTGGAGACACGTGCAAACGCCACACCTATGACCAATGCGGCATCTAACCACCGTGTGCACAGTGAAAACAATGCTCAGGCTACAAGAACTCCGCAGCCCTTAAGCCAGATGAATGCACTCCGATCATCCTTAGGCTTCACTCTTCCTTACCTTTGGCTGTCACGTTCTATTGCGTGGAACCACCACCGGACCCAGTGCAGCAAACTAGCAGGCCCGATTTCCCGCCACAACTAATTTCCTGCCACCTCACTTGGGGCTCCAGTACAACTACTGAAACTCTTCTCTATACCCCTCTCACGTCTTCAAAAACCATTCTACCGCATTTGTCCTTGCCATGCCACTTATCTCCAACTGCTTTTCTATGTTTCTTGGTTGCCCCACGCCACAGGCCAGAAGGCTGCCTCCTTCAACCTGTTCTCAACAAGCAATTCAGAAACGCCCCATGGTACAGAAACGTCTGCCTTCCAATCAAACGCTTATGCTCCATCCGCAGGACGTGAACATACACACCACCCACAGAGAATCACTGCAGGAACTAAAA
>NW_011170329.1:0-648 GCF_000146605.3 Meleagris gallopavo
AAGTTATAGTCAAGAGCACTCTGCCGATTCAGGGGTGGGTAAAAGATCTGACCCACCTTCAGCCAATGGGCAGAACTGCGAGCCGTGTGGATGGTTATAACTAAGGAACCCGGTGATGGTATCCTGAACACCTGTACGGATAGTTGGGCTGCGTACCGAGGGCTCACTCTGTGGATTGCACAGTGGGCCACCCAAGAATGGACTATCCATGCCCGGCCGATCTGGGGCAAGGAGATTGACCAGGTAAATGACCTTCTCAGTCTGGTGGCCTGCCTGAGGGAAGAGGTGGAGAGGCTGAGGGCCATCAAGGACTGTGAGAAGGAAATTGACTGGTGGTGCCAGGCCCTATCGGCCCCGAGGTCCCGGCATGCAACTGTGGCTCCCTATGGAGCATGTGGCCTCCAGTCGCCTTGCAAACAAGTGACGGAGAGGAATCGAGAGACAGACTGTGCTCCGGATATAGTGAGCCCCCAGTCTGCTCCTTACCCTTACAATACTTATGTAGAACTAGGGGGTGTGGGACTGGGACAAAACTCTCTCCCAAAAAGGGCAAGGTGATATCCACTGCCCAGTGGCGGAGCCTCTGCCCTTTTGTTGCCGTAGCAGAGCAAAGCTGTTTGAGTAGAGAAGGATGGGTGGAAACAGATA
>NW_011170330.1:0-459 GCF_000146605.3 Meleagris gallopavo
GCGATAAAACTGGCATTTTCTTGGAGAAAATATCATATTTTTGGGGAAAAATCTACTATTTCTTGGAAAAGGTGTCATATTTAAGGGAAGAAATCTGGTATTTCTGGAGAAAATGTAATTTTTGAGGAGAAAATTGGTATTTCTGGTAGAAAACGTAGAGTCTTCGAGAATATAACTGGTATTTCTGGAGAAAAACAACATATTTTGGGAGAAAGCTACTATTTCTCGGAGAAAACGTCATGTTTTGGGAGCAAAAATCTGGTATTTCTGGGAGAAAACGTCATATTTCTGGTTGAAAAATGGTATTTGTGGGAGGAAACTGCAGTTCCTGGCAAAAAAACTTGCGTATTTTTGGGAGAAAGCGGGTATTGTGGTAGATAATACCCTATTTTTTGGGAGAAATCTACTATTTCTGGGAGAAAATGTCATATTTTGGGGAAGAAAACTGGTATTTCTGGG
>NW_011170331.1:0-464 GCF_000146605.3 Meleagris gallopavo
CAAGCTCAGGATCGGTGCGTCCCTGTGAACAAGAAATCGGGAAAAGGTGGCAGGAGACCTTTGTGGATGAGCAAGGAGCTCATGCGCAAGCTCAAAGGAAAGAAGAAGGTCCATGAAATGTGGAAAAAGGGTCTGACCACTTGGGAAGAATATAGGAATGTAGTCAGGGCCTGCAGGGATGCAACGAGGAAGGCTAAAGCCCATCTGGAATTGAATCTGGCTAAAGTGATAAAGGATAATAAAAAAGGCTTTTTCAAGTATGTTAATAGCAAAAGGAAACTAGGGAGAATGTGGGCCCCTTACTAAGTGAGGGGGGGTCCTCGTAACGGGGATGCTGAGAAGGCAGAGATACTGAATGCCTTCTTTACTTCTGTCTTCAGTGAAAAGGCTCCCCTGCAGGAATCCCACACCCTGGACGGTTAGTGAGAGGGTCTGGGGAATGGGAGACTTCCTTAGTCAGGAAG
>NW_011170332.1:0-601 GCF_000146605.3 Meleagris gallopavo
TCCTGACGAGATGAGTCCCAGAGTTCCGAGGGAATTCACCGCTGCAGTCACCGAGCCACTCTCCATGGTATTTCACAAGTCGAGGCAGTCAGGTCAAGTCCCTGCTGAGGAGAAAAAAGGTGACAGCACACCTCTTAGGAAGGATAGAAAGTGTGACGCGGGGAACTACCAGCATGTCAGTCTCACCTCTGTGCTGGTCACGGATCATGGAGCAGATCATCCTGGAAGTGACTCTCAAGCACACATTCCAGTGCGTCACCACCCTGTGCGTGAAAAGCTGCCTCCTAATAACCAACCTAAACCTCCCCTGTCTCACTTTCAAAACCATTTCCCCTTGTCCTATCGCTATCCACCCTCCTCAACAGCCGTTGCCCCCTCCTGCTTATGCGCTCCCTTCGAGTCTTGGAAGGCTGTCATGAGCTATCTCCAGAGCTTTCTCTTCTCCCACAGAAACAATCCCAGTTCCCTCAACATTTCTTTCTAAGAGAGGTGCTCCAGCCCTCTGATCATCTTCGTGGCCCTTCTCTGGACCTGCTCCAAAAGCTCCACATCATTCCTGTGCTGGAGCCCCAGGCCTGGACGCAGTGCTGCACATGGGGCC
>NW_011170333.1:0-552 GCF_000146605.3 Meleagris gallopavo
TTTGGGAGAAAACGTGCGGTAGTTTGAAGAAAACAGGTATGCCTGGGAGAAAATACCATCTTTTTGGAAGCACAGGCCCCATTTCCAAGTGAAATGTGGTATTTCTGGGAGAAAATGACAAGTACGTGGGAGAAAAGTGGGCAATAGTGGGAAAGACTGACTTCTCTTGGAGGGCAAGTGTGGTATTTTTGTGTGAAAAGGGGTCCTTTGGGGAGAAAACGGGGTGTAGATGGGAGAAAATGTCCTGTTGAGGAGTGCCTAGCAGTATTTTTGAGAGAAAAGGGAAGGTACTTGTCAGAAAAGTGCTCTTTCTGGGAGAGAGTAGCATAGTTGGTTGGAAAATGCCACCCATTTGTGAGAAAGCTGCTTTGTTTCCGGGAGAAAATAGCATTCTCTGGGGAGAAGATGTCCTCTTTTGGATGGGAAAAGTAGTACTTGTGGGAGAAGCTGTCCAATGTTTGGGCCCAAGGTAGCATTACTGGGAGGTAATGTCATTGTATTGGAAGAAGAGTGGTATTTCTTGGGGAGAATGTAGTTCTTTTTGGAAGCCAA
>NW_011170334.1:0-461 GCF_000146605.3 Meleagris gallopavo
CTCAGGATCGCATTCTTGTCGTGGGTGGTTAGGAACAAAGTTAGGGTCAAATAGCATTTCCACCACAGCCATTTCCCTCAAGTACTGGATACCCTTTTCAACTGTATCCCATCTTTTCATCACAGGCTTCAAGCCGTCTTTGAAGCGATACCTTTCCTTCACGGCTATTAACACTCATTCCCAGAGGGTGGCAGCCTCATCCAAACATCGACCAATTCCTCGGTCAATAGCTGGGTCTCTGGCAATGGCTCCTAGTTGGCGAGCTTCATTACCATCTAGAAACAAACTATTGGCCCCCGCGGTCCCAACAACGAACCAACCAGGAAACAATATTTTCATTCGGGCCCCATGTAAACTCCTTTCTTGAGCCTTGGATTTCAGTCATCTTCAGAGGTCAACGAGTAGTAATAGAGACTTCCTCTTCATCACTCTCTTCTCCGTGTCTCTTAGTTTTTCCTTCT
>NW_011170335.1:0-500 GCF_000146605.3 Meleagris gallopavo
ATAAACATTCTCCCACAATTGCTCATGCTGGACTCACTGAACTTTTATAGACAATCTCACTTCCTCAGAATGATATATAGATGATATTCAAACAGAAGGGACTTCGAAGTGGCAGCAGTAGTATGGCAAACACTAGACAAAGCAGGAATTGAGATTCTACCTGGAAAATGTAAGGGACCGAGTAAAGAAGTAAAAATTTTAGACATTTGGTTAATACTAATGCAGTGATTCCTCCAGATACTTTATGGAAAATTGTAGAGCTCAATCAAGGAAGGAATTACAACAGTTAATGGGAACTTTAGGGTATTAGAGGAAACGTACCTGGATTTTCTATCATTTACTGTCTATTATACTCACTCCTACGGAAAGGCAAGCCATGGGAGTGGAAATTAGAACATAGAGAGGCAGTTAAAACTCTAACTGAAGAGTTAAAAATGTAATCAGTCACTAGGCCAACACATCCCTGCAACACTGCTATAGCTGAATGGGGTTTTGTTGAA
>NW_011170336.1:0-722 GCF_000146605.3 Meleagris gallopavo
AGCATTTAAACAGCTCTTCTTCCAAGCTCAGGATCGGTGCGTCCCTGTGAGCAAGGAATCGGGAAAAGGTGGCAGGAGACCTGTGTGGATGAGCAAGGAGCTCATGCGCAAGCTCGAAGGAAAGAAGAAGGTCCATGAAATGTGGAACAAGTGTCTGACCACTTGGGAAGAATATAGGAATGGAGTCAGGGCCTGCAGGATGCATCGAGGAAGGCTAAAGCCTGTCTGGAATTGAATCTAGCTAAAGTGATAAAGGATAATAAAAAAAGGCTTCTTCAAGTATGTTAACAGCAAAAGGAAACTAGAGAGAACGTGGGCCCCTTACTAAGTGAGGGGGGTTCTGGTAACGGGGATGCTGAGAAGGCAGAGATACTGAATGCCTTCTTTACTTCCGTCTGCAGTGAAAAGGCTCTCCCGCAGGAATCCCACAGCCTGGAGGTTAGTGAGAGGGTCTGGGGAATGGGAGACTTCCCTTTAGTCAGGAAAGAGGACGTGCGTGAGCGCCTAGGCAGTACTGAGGTCCACAAGTCCATGGGACCTGATGGGGTGCATCCAGGTGTGCTGAGGGAGCTGGCGGAGGTCATTGCCGAACCGCTCTCCATCATTTTTGAGAGGTGTTGGATAACAGGGGAGGTCCCTGAAGACTGGAGGATAGCCAATGTCACTCCGGTCTTCAAAAAGGGCAAGAAGGACGACCCGGGTAATTATAGGCCTGTCAGCAT
>NW_011170337.1:0-605 GCF_000146605.3 Meleagris gallopavo
GACTGCTGAACAACTCTCTTGCATTTTTAAAAGCTCACACAGAACAGGATAAGTGCTCGAGGACTGGAGGATAGTCAGTGTCAGTTCACTCTTCAAAAAGGGCAGGAAGAAGAAGCCAACAAACTATGGGCCAGGAGGCCTCACCTCTGTCACTGGGAAGATGGTGGAGTACTTTATTCTAGATGTCATCTCCAAGGAAGTGGAAGAAAAGAGGGTTATCAGGAGTAGTCAACGAGGGCTCACCAATGGGAAATCAGGTTTGACCGATCTGGTACCGTTTTATTTATATATCCACATTTATTTGTGCACCCTGTTTCTTTTATACATCCACAAGTCTATGGATCCCAATGAGATGCATCCCAGTCCTCATGGAATTGGCTGATAGTCTCCAAGCCACCCTCGATGATATTTGAAAAGTTGTGGCAATCAAGTAAAGTCCCTGGAGACTGGAAAAAAGGTACATCGTACCAGACTTCGAAAAAGGGTAAAAAGGAGGACCCAGAGAACTGCCAACCTGTCAGTCTCACCTCTGTGCCAAGGAAAAATCATGCAACAGACTCCTCCTGGAAGCTAGATCTAGACAGGCTGGAGAGTTGGGCAGGGAG
>NW_011170338.1:0-374 GCF_000146605.3 Meleagris gallopavo
ATCCCGTGGGCTCGGGTGTTAGAAGGTAAGGGGCCTCTGAGAGCTGGTCAGCATTTAAACAGCTCTTCTTCCAAGCTCAGGATCGATGCGTCCCTGTGAACAAGAAATCGGGAAAAGGTGGCAGGAGACCTTTGTGGATGAGCAAGGAGCTCATGCGCAAGCTCAAAGGAAAGAAGAAGGTCCATGAAATGTGGAAAAAGGGTCTGACCACTTGGGAAGAATATAGGAATGTAGTCAGGGCCTGCAGGGATGCAACGAGGAAGGATAAAGCCCGTCTGGAATTGAATCTGGCTAAAGTGATAAAGGATAATAAAAAAAGGCTTCTTCAAGTATGTTAACAGCAAAAGGAAACTAGAGAGAATGTGGGCCCCTTA
>NW_011170339.1:0-586 GCF_000146605.3 Meleagris gallopavo
CCTCTCTTAGAAAGAAGTGTTGACGGAACTGGGATTGTTTCTGGGGAGAAGAGAAAGCTCTGGAGATAGCTCATGACAGCCTTCCAAGACTCAAAGGGAGCGCATAAGCAGGAGGGAGCAACGGCTGTTTAGGAGGGTGGATAGCGATAGGACAAGGGGAAATGGTTTTCAAGTGAGACAGGGGAGGTTGAGGTTGGTTATTAGGAGGAAGCTTTTCACGCACAGGGTGGTGACGCACTGGAATGTGTGCTTGAGAGTCACTTCCAGGATGATCTGCTCCATGATCCGTGACCAGCACAGAGGTGAGACTGACATGCTGGTAGTTCCCCGCGTCACACTTTCTATCCTTCCTAAGAGGTGTGCTGTCACCTTTTTTCTCCTCACCAGGGACTTGACCCGACTGCCTCGACTTGTGAAATACCATGGAGAGTGGCTCGGTGAGTGCAGCGGTGAATTCCCTCGGAACTCTGGGACTCATCTCGTCAGGACCCAAAGACTCGTGGATGTTTGGGTCCTCAGGTGGTCCAGAACCTGATCTGCCATGGCAGTGTGGAGTGGGAAGGGGTGTGGTGGGACTGGAGGAAGC
>NW_011170340.1:0-555 GCF_000146605.3 Meleagris gallopavo
CCTTAGATTTCACCTCCATTTTCCCTTGTTCTTTCCTTTAGGTATTGAAAGGCTGTTACCAGGTTCCCTTGGAGCCTTCACTTCTCCAGGAGGCTGAACAGCCCAGCTCTCCTTGCTTACAGGAGAGGGGTTCCATCCTTGGGTTCGTGTTTGTGGCTGTACTCTGGATGCACTCGCACAGCTCCATGTCTCCCTGCACTGAGGACTCCACATCTGGACGCAGCACTGCAGCTGAGGCCTGACCAGCGCAGAGCAGAGGGATGGGGGATCTCCTCCCTTCGCCCGCTGACTGCGCATCTTTGGATGTAGCCCAGGATACGGTTGGCTTTCTGGGCTGGAAGGGCCCATTGCTGGCTTGTGTCCAGCTCCCAGCCACCAGTACTCCCAGGCCTTATGGAGCAGGACTACGCTCAGTCCTTTCATCCCCTAGCATGTTTGGTGGTGGGTGTTCCCTCATCCCAGCTACTGACCCTGCACTTGGATTTGTGCCCACTGCTCAGCCTGTTGAGGTCTCTGTGGATGGCATCCCGTCCTCTGCTGTGTCACTGCACCCCA
>NW_011170341.1:0-614 GCF_000146605.3 Meleagris gallopavo
TAACTATGGATGCTATTGCGCAAATCATTCACGACTGTGACACGTGTGCCACAATTAAACAAGCCAAGAGAATGAAACCTCTCTGGGAGGAAGGGCGATGGCAAAAGTACAAATATGGGGAGGCATGGCAGGTTGATTATATCACCTTGCCACGATCTCGTAATGGTAAGCGTTTTGTGCTCACCATGGTGGAGGCAACAACTGGGTGGCTTGAAACCTATGCAGTACCCCACGCTACCGCCCGAAATACCATACTAGGTCTTGAGACACAAGTCCTGTGGCGACATGGTACCCCAGAAAGAATTGAGTCAGATAATGGGACTCATTTTAAAAATTCTCTTGTAGGTACCTGGGCTAAAGGTCATGGTATTGAGTGGATTTACCATATTCCCTACCATGCACCGGCCTCAGGTAAGATTGAACGATACAATGGGTTGTTAAAAAACTATGCTGAAAGCAAATGGGAGGCGGTACATTTAAGCACTGGAAGAAGCATTTGGCAGAAGCCACCTGGTTAGTCAATACCAGAGGATCTATCAATCGTGGTGGTCCAACCCAGTCCAGCTCCCTACACACCGTAGAGGGAGATAAAGTCCCTGTTGTACATGTAAAAG
>NW_011170342.1:0-668 GCF_000146605.3 Meleagris gallopavo
CCCCTGGCTGGGGCAGGGCCCTCTATTTGTTACCTTCATTGTCTGCAGCAACTGGAGCAATCACCTTTTTGGAGAAGTTCACCTTGGTGGTTGATTTGTCTTGTAACTCTCTTACCCGTGCTTGAAGTACAGGAGTAGGTTGTTTATGCCACTCCTTCATATCTTCTCCATGGTCACGTAAGTAATGCCACAAGGCAAAACGTGATGTGGTCTTACTGTTGTCACTTGCTGGAGCAGGAGAACGTCTTCTTTTGATAGCTGAGACATTAGATGCCACCGGCTGGGAGGAAATCAAGTTGATCAGCCCCTCCAATAGGCTGTTTTGGGAATTCTGGTCCCCATTTGATGTATCCGTTACCACCACGGATTTATCAGCTTCAGGCACGGTTGATAGTTTGCCTATTATATCTTCTTGTTTGTTCTCCATTCTGTCCAGCTTTTCAGCTACTTTTGTAATGGCTGAAACACAAGCTCGCAGAGGGCTTAAATGTAACTCAAAGTCTTGAAGTTTATTAACCAATTCACTTATAAGGGGTCTTCTTTCCCCTCTGCCATACATTGCTGCAAATGTGCTGGCGTACCTTTCTGGTGCGGTCTTTGTGAATGTACGCCACATGTTTGGTGTACACCTGACTCTCTCGGGATCATGCTCTTGGTCTGGCTCGTCA
>NW_011170343.1:0-561 GCF_000146605.3 Meleagris gallopavo
AAAATCTATGCAGGGTAAGAGAAGGACTGGAAAATAACCTAACGTATGCGTGTCTTTTCCCTAAAATACATTGTATTAATGTGTATTTTCCTAATGCTGCAGAAACAAGTACAGATTTGAATCCCTTTGGAATAACCAACTGTTGAGAAATGTAGGAAGAATCTTTTCCATTGCTTCCTAGATGTTTATTTTTCAGGAGATTACTGTTTGGTTGTCCCTCACTTCTCAACAGTGAGAAAAGATATTTTCCATTTGTTAAACGCTGATTAAAAATCAAGGCCAAATTTAGTAGGTCTCCTTAATGTTTAAAGCACTATAAATGGGGGAAAAAAATGTTGAGTATTTTATAGTACATCTTGTGGGGGAAACTAAGAATGGCTACGTTGCTATCTACACAAGGAAACTCTTCATACAGCTAATAACACATATTTATCCAGTAGGATATTGCAAACCATTTAAGGAATGTTGGTTGTTTGGGTTACTGATCAGAGGATGGAGGCACCTGTAATGGACTTACGAGGTTGTTTCCTCTGCACTGCATGGCAATCCAGGCAAAATCAC
>NW_011170344.1:0-675 GCF_000146605.3 Meleagris gallopavo
ACTAGGCCTAGCTGTGAATACGACGTGTCTGCCTTCATTTCGAGCGGCAATTCTTTTTGGTGTTGTTCTCCATGGCTACGCTTGTGCATGCTCGGAGGAAAAGAGTGGAGAGCAAAACCCTCTCTAATAAGGCTGTTGGAAGTTCGGGGAGCGACATTTGTTTCGCTCCCAGGGAGAGAGAGCGTGACAGAAAGTGGGGAGCGATCCTTTCTGGCCTGCGGAGAAAAAACCTCCCTACGGAGGTAGTGCAGGAGGCTGAATTCGCACGTTCTCGGCATCGGAATTGCACTGCTTCGCTCTCATGCGTAGAAAGCGGCACTCGCGCTGAACCGCTCCGGAGAGTTTGCCGACGCTGGTCGAGAAATCGCGCTTCTCCCCGAGTGCCGCTTTCAGCCGTCAGCAGCGCTCTCGTGTTTCTCACTTGCCGAGAACGGGCGACTTGTGCCTGCTGCTTTTCTCCGACGCGCGAGCGGTCTCGCGTCCGCACGTCAGAGAGGAGCGGTTTGCACTTCGCCTTGGGTACATGCAGAATGCACTAGGCCTAGCTGTGAATACGACGTGTCTGCCTTCATTTCGAGCGGCAATTCTTTTTGGTGTTGTTCTCCATGGCTACGCTTGTGCATGCTCGGAGGAAAAGAGTGGAGAGCAAAACCCTCTCTAATAAGGCTGTTGGAA
>NW_011170345.1:0-500 GCF_000146605.3 Meleagris gallopavo
AAATGGGATCAGGGAGGGGTGGAGCCTGGCTCTGCCCCACTCCACAGCCAAACTGCCCCCAGCTGTGCTCGCAGGGCTGCACCCCGCCCCAGGTGCGGGTTCCACAAAAACAGGAGGGCAAGGGAATGCCCAGGCAAAGGCAAGGGCCAAGAGAACATGGAAGGAAATGCCAAGGATGACGGCCCAGACAATACGGCAGGGAACGCCAAAACTGAATGCCGACATGAATGTGGCAACACAAAGCCAAGGGGTCATTAGGCCAAGAGAATGGGGCAAGGAACACAAACATAGGAGGACAAGAGAATGTAATAGTGAAAACAGTGCAAGACCAGAGACAAGCAAGACACAGAACAAAGGGGATAGGCAGCTTTCTGGGCACCATGAAGCGCAATTCAGAGCTCTGGGGGAACCCTATTGTGCCGGGCTCTGGAATGGGTAAACGCTGGCGGGTGTGCATCGCCCTTACCTGCTGGGCAGACAATGACCAGTCAGCAAAGTGA
>NW_011170346.1:0-575 GCF_000146605.3 Meleagris gallopavo
TATCGTCATTGCTGCTCATCATAAACTCAAGCATCCTGGTTACTGCTCACTGTAATCTCGAGCATCCTGGTTGCCCGATTTTGAAGTCTCTAATATTAAACATCCTAATTGACGCTCATTATAATCCTGGTTGCTGGTTGCTACTCATTTATACTTCTCGATGCTTTTCGATGCTTTTTGATGCCTGCCTGTTGCCCCCCCTCCCAGTGCCTTTGTCTGGCTCCCACCTATGAGCTGGCCCTGCAGATTGGCCACGTGGCAGAGAAGATGGGGCGGTTCTGCAATGACACCAGGGTCACCTATGCTGTGCAGGGCAACAGAGGTTAGTCCAGCCCTGATGAGTGATTACAGCAGTTAGCAACCCCTAAGCGAATGCAGGAATGCTCCATAAGCCCTGAAGTGTGTGCCAGGGGTTGTGCAGAGCTTGCTGAAGGAGCCTGCATTCACGTGTGCTGCTGATAAGGAGCCACCCTGATGGCCACTGGCTTCTTTTTGACGCAGACACCCATTTTGCTGATATCTAGCCTCAAAAAAGCTGCAGGGAAGCACTAAATTCAAAAATTGCTACCTGCGAT
>NW_011170347.1:0-498 GCF_000146605.3 Meleagris gallopavo
CTAGATAACCCTTCCCAGGGACGCACGCTCTGTATATAGGTGTATATAGGTGTATATATGTATATTTTGTCATACACACTGCAAGAATATCCTGCACGAGATCAAACCAGAGAACAAGTCATGGCATGCCCGAGGAAGCGCCTGAAGAGACATGGGAAGGCCTGGCATCATCCCCCGCCACGGTGATCCTTGTTTAACGAAGACTTGGAAGCAAATCACCATATCAATAGGACAAGAAGAGCACTGAGACATCTTGGAAACAACAGGATGGCGACTGACTGACACCAGATAACAAACAAATTAACAAGTAAATAACAAATGTAAAATCCTCTGATAAGATTGTGAACCTGGAGTACCCAGCCAGTGGGGAAACAGGGGAGGGGGGGGAGGCGAAGGGGGAGAAGGACAGGGGTATAAAGGGCTGTCATGTTGTGTCCATAGGTGCGCTCCTGCTTGCGGGACGCCCGCCATTGCAATCGCGAATAAAATCTGCTTTAT
>NW_011170348.1:0-538 GCF_000146605.3 Meleagris gallopavo
GTTCACCTTGGTGGTTGATTTGTCTTGTAACTCTCTTACCCGTGCTTGAAGTACAGGAGTAGGTTGTTTATGCCACTCCTTCATATCTTCTCCATGGTCACGTAAGTAATGCCACAAGGCAAAACGTGATGTGGTCTTACTGTTGTCACTTGCTCGAGCAGGAGAACGTCTTCTTTTGATAGCTGAGACATTAGATGCCACCGGCTGGGAGGAAATCAAGTTGATCAGCCCCTCCAATAGGCTGTTTTGGGAATTCTGGTCCCCATTTGATGTATCCGTTACCACCACGGATTTATCAGCTTCAGGCACGGTTGATAGTTTGTCTATTATATCTTCTTGTTTGTTCTCCATTCTGTCCAGCTTTTCAGCTACTTTTGTAATGGCTTGAAACACAAGCTCGCAGAGGGCTTAAATGTAACTCAAAGTCTTGAAGTTTATTAACCAATTCACTTATAAGGGGTCTTCTTTTCCCCTCTTGCCATACATTGCTGCAAATGTGCTGGCGTACCTTTCGTGGTTGCGGTCTTTGTGAATGTAC
>NW_011170349.1:0-540 GCF_000146605.3 Meleagris gallopavo
CCGTAACAAGTGCACGGAGAGATGTGTTGGTCTCTGTGGAAACAGCAAGGAAGTGGAATGTGCATTTCCCGGCATGCCCCGGAACCTCACTTTGCTGACTGGTCATTGTCTGCCCAGCAGGTAAGGGCGATGCACACCCGCCAGCGTTTACCCATTCCAGAGCCCGGCACAATAGGGTTCCCCCAGAGCTCTGAATTGCGCTTCATGGTGCCCACAGAAGGCTGCCTATCCTCTTTGTTCTGTGTCTTGCTTGTCTCTGGTCTTGCACTGTTTTCACTATTACATTCTCTTGTCCTCCTATTTTTTGTGTTTCCTTGCCCCATTCTCTTGGCCATTCCCCTTGGCTTTTGTGTTTGCCAACATTCATGTCGGCATTTCTAAGTTTTTGGCGTTCCCTGCCGTATTGTCTGGGCCGTCATCCTTGGCATTTCCTTCCATGTTCTCTTGGCCCTTGCCTTTGCCTGGGCATTCCCTTGCCCTCCTGTTTTTGTGGCAACACCTGGGGCGGGGTGCAGCCCTGCGAGCACAGCTGGGGCAGTT
>NW_011170350.1:0-805 GCF_000146605.3 Meleagris gallopavo
GTGTTTCTCGCTTGCCGAGAACGGGCCACTTCAGCCGGCTGCTTTTCTCCGACGAGTGAGCGGACTCCTGTGCGCACTTTGGAAAGGAGCGGTTTGCACTTCGCCTTGGCTACATGCAGAATGCACTACGCCTACCTCTGAATACTACGTCTCTGCCTTTATTTCGAGCTACAATTCGTCCCAGTGAGGTATGACACTGCTACAAATCTGCATTCAAAGAGGAAAAGAGTGGAAGGGAAAACCCTCTCCAATAAGGCATGTGCAAGTTCGAGGAGCGACAGCTGTAGTGCTCTCAGGGAGAGCGTGACAGAAAGTGGGGAGAAATCCTTTCAGGACTGCGGAGAAAAAACCCACACTCGCAGGTAGTGCAGGAGGCTGAATTCGCACTTGTCGGCATCGGAATCGCACTCCTTCGTTCTCACACGCAGAAAGCGGCATTCGCGCTGAGCCGCTCCGGAGACTGCCGTAGAGGCCGAGTAAAGGCGATTCTCCCCGAACGCCGCTTTCAGCCGTCAGCAGCCGTCTCGTGTTTCTCGCTTGCCGAGAACGGGCCACTTCAGCCGGCTGCTTTCCTCCGACGAGTGAGCGGGCTCCTGTGCGCACTTCGGAAAGGAGCGGTTTGCACTTCGCCTTGGCTACATGCAGATGCACTACGCCTACCTCTGAATACTACGTCTCTGCCTTTATTTCGAGCCACAATTCGTCCCAGTGATGTATGACACTGCTACACATCTGCATTCAGAGAGGAAAAGAAGTGGAAGAGAAAACCCTCTCCAATAAGGCATTTTCTAGATCGAGGAGAGAC
>NW_011170351.1:0-542 GCF_000146605.3 Meleagris gallopavo
TTGTGGCTGGCTCCATGGGGAACGATTCCCCTGCTCAGATGTGAGGGAAGGGCCAGAGAGCGTGGCTGTGCGCTTCGAGCCTCTCATCGCCTAACGAGCCCGCTCTGAAGCACTTCTGTTCTTCTGCAGGGCATCACACGTCATAACATCCCGAGATGTTAGAGCGGGAGCTCATCTCGTCCAGCCGCCCCGCAAGGAAGAGGGACACCACAGCTCCATCAAGTCGCTCAGGGCCCGGGCCAGCCTGGCCTGGAAAGTCTCCGGGTGCTCCAATGCCTCCTTCTCCCCGTAACTCCGGCCAACTCCTGCTGTCAGGAGCTCCTGGCGCCTACGGAACACTCTCACAATCGCGCCCACAGCTGCACGTATCCCGCCGGCCAAGAGCACTCTCTGCTCTAGCAGTGCGATCCCTCCCCGCGCCCGGCTCGCCGAACCACTTCAGCACCGCGCTCTGCACTGAAAGGAACCCTCCTCCTTCCCCGCTCCCCCACGCTTCCCCATAACCGAAGGTCCTTCCACACAACGGACCATCGAGTCCGACT
>NW_011170352.1:0-648 GCF_000146605.3 Meleagris gallopavo
TTGGCATGACTGCCAGTGCTTTGCCTTCCTCCAGAGAGGTGTTTTGTTCCGGACCTGGCCAGGCCCACA
The DNA here is from genome assembly GCF_000146605.3 of Meleagris gallopavo. Classification (NCBI taxonomy): domain Eukaryota; kingdom Metazoa; phylum Chordata; class Aves; order Galliformes; family Phasianidae; genus Meleagris; species Meleagris gallopavo. Next base: position 70 of record NW_011170352.1, read on the forward strand.
GACTCCTTCTGGGGCTGGCGACCCTGAAGGTGCATGTGTGGTGGAGGCAGCAGCATGCCCAGTAGCTACCCTTTCCTCCTCCCGGGCACGGATGCCAAGATTTTGGCCTCCTGCACACTCGGTGGTCATCTGTGCTTTGCCATGACCTTGTATTTTTTTGCATTTTCATGTTGCTGCAGAGGCTGCTGCTGCTGCATGGGTTGATGTTGGTTTCCTCGGTTGGTTTTCCATGTTGTTTTTCTGTGGTTTCTGCCTTGGTTTCCTGCTCCTTCTGCATTGCAATGCATTGGGTTTTTTTCCAGTGTTGTTTTATTTTCCCTTTTGTTTCTATTCTTGGAACTGCTTTTTCCTTTCCTGAGCGTATTCCCCTCTGTTTGTGAGGATTTCAAGTGATTTTTGCTTTGCTCTGCTTGGCTTTTTTTATTTACATACTCGTTCTTTCCTTTTGCTGGTTTTTCCTGGCTTTGGTTTGCTCTTTGGTTATTGTTAGTATTGCTGGCCTTGCACTGCTGTTAAATTTTGGTTCTTTCTTTCCATTTGTTTAAGCACTGGTGAGCTTTGTTCTCTTCTTTACTTTGC
>NW_011170352.1:21272-21663 GCF_000146605.3 Meleagris gallopavo
TGTGTGCCTTGACTGTTGTGTTTTTTCCTTTCCAGGCTTCTGGAAGTGCAGGCAGCTCTCGAGGCTTTTGTGCAGTGCTTGCTGCATTTGCAGCTCCTTCTCGGATTTTCAGGTGGGTCCCGGCCTTGTGGGCATCCTTGCCTCTTGCCTTGTGCTGGCCTGGAGGCTTTCGCTCTGCTGGCTGGGTGGATCCATGCCCGGTAGCTACCCTTCCCTCCTCCTTGGCATGACTGCCAGTGCTTTGCCTTCCTCCAGAGAGGTGTTTTGTTCCGACTGGCAGCCACAGACTCCTTCTGGGCTGGCGACCCTGAAGGTGCATGTGTGGTGGAGGCAGCAGCATGCCCAGTAGCTACCCTTTCCTCCTCCCGGGCACGGATGCCAAGATTTTGGC
>NW_011170353.1:0-506 GCF_000146605.3 Meleagris gallopavo
ATGGCATCGGGCGCGGCAGTGGGCGAGGCGTTGGGCGGGGAGCGCATCCTTGGGACGCCGTACCACGAGTCTCACCACTGTCGGAGCCCCTCGCCCTCTCCTCGATACCCCCGTCCACCTAGGCGACCGCGGGACCGAACCGGCCCCGTCGTTGCCCTTCTCCACCGAGCTGCCGTCGTCCCGCCCGGAGCCACCCCCGCCCCTGTCCGCAGACCCCCATCCCGCTCCGCCTTGCGGAGAGCCGCCCAGTCCGCCCTTCAGGGTCCAGGGTGTGGGCGCGGAGCCGGCGGTGCCCCCCTCGACGGCACCCTGGGGTTTCTCTCTCCGTGAGCCCGCCCCACACACCGAGGTGCTGCCGGGAGCCGGCCCCACGTGGGTTCGGGGCCACCGATGCGCTGCCTCCGGGCCCCGCGAGGATCCTACCCTTCTTCCCAGGGGTGGCCGAGCCTCCTCCTGCCGAGACCCCCGAAGGCAGGGAGCTGTCTCCCAGGTCTTGGGGAAGGCGG
>NW_011170354.1:0-563 GCF_000146605.3 Meleagris gallopavo
GGACGGGATGCCATCCACAGAGACCTCAACAGGCTGAGCAGTGGCCACAAATCCAAGTGCAGGGTCAGTAGCTGGGATGAGGGAACAGCCACCACCAAAACATGCTAGGGGATGAAAGGACTGAGCGTAGTCCTGCTCCATAAGGCCTGGGAGTACTGGTGGGTGGGAGCTGGACACAAGCCAGCAGTGGGCCCTTCCAGCCCAGAAAGCCAACCGTATCCTGGGCTGCATCCAAAGATGCGCAGTCAGCGAGCGAAGGAAGGAGATCCCCATCCCTCTGCTCTGCGCTGGTGAGGCCTCACCTGCAGTGCTGCGTCCAGATGTGGAGTCCTCAGTGCAGGGAGACATGGAGCTGTGCGAGTGCATCCAGAGTACAGCCACAAACACGAACCGAAGGATGGAACCCCTCTCCTGTAAGCAAGGAGAGCTGGGCTGTTCAGCCTCCTGGAGAAGTGAAGGCTCCAAGGGAACCTGGTAACAGCCTTTCAATACCTAAAGGAAAGAACAAGGGAAAATGGAGGTGAAATCTAAAGGAAAATGTCTTGTACAGTGAGGTGCTGAGG
>NW_011170355.1:0-690 GCF_000146605.3 Meleagris gallopavo
AAGCTCACTGCTGCAGGAAATAACCTGACTGTATTAACAGACTCTAATGCTTGCTTATTCTCCAACATGAAATATTTCACACCTTTCAGAGCTAAGGTACCCCTGCTGAACTCCACAGTCTATCTGTAGCTACTAACTACATTTCTGAAGTTCACATTTATTCCATTTTTCTCCTTTAATTTTGTTTTTTAAGCCTTTCTGCTATTTTCTAGCATGTTAAAATCCTTGTGAACCTGTGGAAGTCCAGACAGACTCAAAACAGAAACTTATGGATGAACAACAGATGTCACGTGCTGGCTTAACTCACTGCTTTGAAATGTTTCCTTAACAAGTGGAAAATATCAGCGCATCACTCAGACAACCCAACAAGTTTTGGGAATTACAAGTCACAAACTCTTAAAGAAATGAATGCATTCCAGTAACTTTGAAAATCAATGAGAAAAGCTAAACTGAGTGCTTCTAGAGATATTGTCTAAATGTTAAGAATGACATCCCAAGCTGCAGAAGAGATTTAAAACAGGATGTGTACTCTTGAAATTGAATTGTCTTTCTATTAGATAGAAAGTGGTAGAATTTGGAAGGATTGTGAAGATTTCTGTATAACTTTAGTAGGAGTAGATATAAAATGTGAGTTTACCTAGGAGGGATCACTTGTGAAGTCATTTCTACTTTGCTTCAGGTACAGAAAAT
>NW_011170356.1:0-559 GCF_000146605.3 Meleagris gallopavo
GTGGTAAGCTAGCTGGATAAACCTCGATTGGCAGTTCCTCAGGTGTGCTACTGGCTAATTTCTCACTGATCATTAGAAACAGAAAGTTAATTCTGCTGGGAATTTAGCCATCTTCTGCATCTCCTTCTTCTCCTGATCTCTGCCCTACCTCCGTTTGACACAGATACACATTCCAACTCTAATACTTTGACTCACATGAAAAGGAGAGCCAAAAGAAGGGCAAAATGATTGAAGTAGAGACACAAGTTACCCAGCTGTTACGTTGAAAAGGTCGAGTTTCCACCTTAGCAGCTCACCTGCTGCTGTTGTCACAACTGCATTGTCCACTTGAACTGCGGGCTTGGATGGGACCTTGTGAACAGCACTCTGTTGGCAGACTTGGGAGTGTTTTCCCACAGGTAGTTATCCCTGGTCAGTAGAAGAAGAACAGAATTCAAACATGTGTGCACATATTATAAATACAGTCATTATATAATGATATAAATCACATAAATTGTATATAATTATCTATTATACATACATGAAATAGACATGAATATAGAACAAAAAAATTAAAAAT
>NW_011170357.1:0-507 GCF_000146605.3 Meleagris gallopavo
GCCTGGGAGTACTGGTGGGTGGGAGCTGGACACAAGCCAGCAGTGGGCCCTTCCAGCCCAGAAAGCCAACAGTATCCTGGGCTGCATCCAAAGATGCGCAGTCAGCGGGCGAAGGGAGGAGATCCCCATCCCTCTGCTCTGCGCTGGTCAGGCCTCACCTGCAGTGCTGCGTCCAGATGTGGAGTCCTCAGTGCAGGGAGACATGGAGCTGTGCGAGTGCATCCAGAGTACAGCCGCAAACACGAACCCAAGGATGGAACCGCTCTCCTGTAAGCAAGGAGAGCTGGGCTGTTCAGCCTCCTGGAGAAGTGAAGGCTCCAAGGGAACCTGGTAACAGCCTTTCAATACCTAAAGGCAAGAACAAGGGAAATGGAAGGTGAAATCTAAGGAAAATGTCTTGTACAGTGAGGGTGCTGAGGCAGTGGCACAGGTTGCCAGAGACATGGTGGATGTGCTGGCCCTTTCGAAGGTGAGCCTGGCTCAGACTCTGAGCAACTTGATCTAGCT
>NW_011170358.1:0-438 GCF_000146605.3 Meleagris gallopavo
ATGCTATGGCAGTTCTGCTAAGAAATACTCCTTTCCTTCCCTAAATGGGACATACGCACCCACAAAGACCACGACTCCGAGAAATTCCTCCCAGTTCCTCCCAATTACACTCCATTACATTCCTCATCATGACACTTACTCCCAGACTTTTGGCATTTTACTGCGGAAAGACCATTTCGATCCAGAATATATGCCATTGGCCCTCACAAACACCGATTGCCTCACAAAGATGTGGCACATCCCACCAGAAAGGCCATTTCTAGCCCCCAAAAGATGGCATTTACTCCCAGAAACACCAGCTTTCTCACACATTCCTCACCTTTTCCCCGCCACATAAGACCTTTTCTCCCAGAAATGACAGTTCTCTTAGGAATACCTCCCAATTCCCCCTAATCTGCTACACCACACTCCGCACTATGACACTTTCTCCCCAAACTA
>NW_011170359.1:0-679 GCF_000146605.3 Meleagris gallopavo
CCCATCCCTTGCATTTTGTTCATTCAGATACCTCCCAACTATCTGGCTGACGTATGATCTTCAGGGAGATTATTAATCCATCTCTCCAAACTCTGATGTACTTTTTGATCTACTCCTTAAATGTGATTCTCTCTCTCCCTTCATATCTCTGTGTATAATCAATGGATACACAGAGAGTATATCTACATATCCAGGAGCTTGGCTAATGTCATTTAGATTGGAGTAAAGAGGGAAAGACACCCACCCTATCCTGGGCTCGCGAGATGAACTCCTGATGGAGCGCATCTCCAGAGAGATCCTTCCCTGCTGGCTGTCAGCTCTTCAATGGCTCTAGGAGAGGTGCAGCCAGGCTCCACCCTCCTGCAGCACAGCTGAATTGCCTTCACCTGTGCTCCCCCTGGCTGACTCATTACTCGCCTCACGTGATCAATCAAAGGTTCAGGCCGTGATTCAGCAGCCCCATACACTCCACCCCTTCACGGCGTGAGCCAATGGTTAGGCTGACTAAAGGGTGAGCTTTCCCTAATACAGAGATCCAATACACTGTGACGCTTATACAATTTCATCGCCACACGTTGGTAAATTTCAAGATGAGTGACGATGGGTGAAAGATGACTTCCTTCTATGGGCCAGCGCTCGATGATGTTACTGGAGGCATACGGTCGTGAGGTGCAGGTCC
>NW_011170360.1:0-595 GCF_000146605.3 Meleagris gallopavo
GGATTATATGGCAGGTGGAATCGCCATTCGATGTTATTTTCTTCTGCCCAGCGTTGTATCAGTGCACCAGTAAAATGAGTTCCTTGGTCGCTCTCGATGACTTGAGGTGTCCCGTAGGCAGACATCAGTTTTGTGAGTGCCTTGACGGTATATGCCTGGTTTGCTTTTGGTACTGGATAAGCCTGCAGTAACCCACTTGCAGTGTCAACGCAGGTCAGGGCATATCTTGCCCCTTCAGACCGAGGAAGGGGCCCCAATGTAATCGACCTGCCATCCCTGGAGAGGATTATGTCCTCTAGCAATATGGGCTGTTGTTTCGGGCAGCGGTCTCGGTCTCATCTTGGAGCAAGCGTCGCAATCCCGGCATGCCTGGACAGTGTCAGGTAGCTGTATGGGCAGTCCCCACGCTTTAGCAGCTGCCCACATTGTCTTTTGTCCCGCATGCCGTAGCTTCTGATGTAACCAACGGGCGATGTTCTCGGATGGTGAATTCTCTATCCATCAAACTCGGGCCAGGTATCGGCTTCATCATTTCCCGGTGACTGTAGGGGCTGATGACCAGAAACATGGTAGACACGTACAGTCCTGTGTTTGA
>NW_011170361.1:0-628 GCF_000146605.3 Meleagris gallopavo
CTTCCTCCTCCTCCTCCTCCTCGTCCCACGGCGCTCCGAACAGCGGGTCCCGGGGCCTGCGGAACGCGGCGCTCACAGCGGGATACCGGGGAGATACCGGGAGGCAGCGGGGGGGTGACGGGGCCGAGGCCGGTACCTGCCGCGCCCCGAGAAGCCGAAGAAGCCGCGGAAGGCGTCGTAAAAACTCATCGCGCTCCGGCCGCAAAGCGCCGCCGCGGCCGTAAAACACCACCGGGTGTCGTGAGGCGCAGGGCCGTAAAGGCGCCGCCGGGCGTCCTGAGGCGCAATGCCGTAAAGCGCCGCGGGGTGGCGTGAAGGGCAATGCCGTAAAGCTCCGCGGGGTGTAGTGAAGCGCCCGTAGGGAACCCCCTCCCAACGCCCCTGGGTGCCACAGGCAGTGCTTGAAGCACGGGGTCAGAGTGGGGGGGGTGGGGGTGACTGTCACTGAAAATGACAGTGATCCCAAATAGGGGAATAATGCTGGAAAAATAGTGGGGAAAAGGCAGGGGGAACCACTCCCAGCAGGCTCAAAGCACTCCAGATACCACACAGCACTTTGTGACCTTTATTCTCTTTAGGAAGGAGCCCGCAGTTGAACTGAAAAATCAGGAGCTGGACTGCATAGAAA
>NW_011170362.1:0-389 GCF_000146605.3 Meleagris gallopavo
GCGTGTCCCAGCGCAGGATGTAGACCCGCCCCCCTTCGTCACCCACAGCCAATCCAGGTGCGGCGTTGGGTGAGGGGCGTGGCCTCGGCGCCATGGCGGTGATGGGGGCGGAGCAATGGTAATGGGAGAGCTGCCGGAAGTGGAGGGGTGGGGCTTTGCGGGGAAACGCCCACTTCCGGTCGTATGGCCACGCCTGCTCTCTTAGCTCCGCCCACCACTTGGCTTCCCAAAGGGGCCGATGGGAGCAACTGGTGGCCCATGGGTTGAACTGGTGGCCAACTGGTGGCCAATGTGTTGAACTGGTGGCCAACTGGTGGCCAACTGGTGGCCAAATGGGGGCAAACACCGCCCGTTTGAAGCCCCACCCCCCCGGTTAAGCCCCGCCCCCA
>NW_011170363.1:0-768 GCF_000146605.3 Meleagris gallopavo
CTGACAGATGTCCACAACAAAAGGGAGAAAAGATTTAGCAGATGTCACTGGTGTCATGTCTTGGATTTTGAAGTCCAGTATAATATCTTAAGAAGTATCCTTTGCATCTGAAGTACACTGGTGCTCCAGAGGATACTTCCTGAATAAGTATCTCACACGAAAGATAGCTCACAAAGAAAATGCACAAATAGTGACCACTAGTTCAGAATAAGAAGCTTTAACAGTCCACATATTCATCAAGTATTGACCTTCTATTATTGCATTATGAATGATGTGGTGTAACATTGAATTACAAATTTTTTATAAAACACACTAAAGCATTAAATACAAAGCTTAAGATACAATCCATACATTGACATAGCAAGACATCAATTAGAAACATGTTAAATTGAACAGAAGAAAGTCTCCACTGTTACAAAAAATAATAATAATAAACAGATGTAGTTTAAGAAACTTATTGTTGCAAGAGAGTTTCTAACTGGCTTTTTCAAAATTAAGAAATACAGAAATATTTCTATCACTATAAGATATTATATAATATCCAGCTGTATATTGATTACTTTTTCAACATAAAATTCCAAACTCAAATATGCAGGTAGTTTTAGTGCAACTGTATGAAAGTTTAGCATGTGTTTTTCAGCATATAGAAATGAAGGAAATACAGCATATAAAGCTGAGGTCTGTAAAGTTCACCTTGAATGAGAAATACTGGCCTGATTACAACAGGTCACACTTGGATACTTTTTTTCCCCTTAAGTAAAAGCAAGA
>NW_011170364.1:0-1010 GCF_000146605.3 Meleagris gallopavo
TTACCAGGTTCCCTTGGAGCCTTCACTTTTTCAGTAGGGGAGGCTGAACAGCCCAGCTCTCCTTGCTTACAGGAGAGGGGTTCCATCCTTGGGTTCGTGTTTGTGGCTGTACTCTGGATGCACTCGCACAGCTCCATGTCTCCCTGCACTGAGGACTCCACATCTGGACGCAGCACTGCAGGTGAGGCCTGACCAGCGCAGAGCAGAGGGATGGGGATCTCCTCCCTTGGCCCGCTGACTGCGCATCTTTGGTTGCAGCCTAGGATACGGTTGGCTTTCTGTGCTGGAAGGGCCCATTGCTGGCTTGTGTCCAGCTCCCACCCACCAGTACTCCCAGGCCTTATGGAGCAGGACTACGCTCAGTCCTTTCATCCCCTAGCATGTTTTGGTGGTGGGTGTTCCCTCATCCCAGCTACTGACCCTGCACTTGGATTTGTGCCCACTGCTCAGCCTGTTGAGGTCTCTGTGGATGGCATCCCGTCCCTCTGCTGTGTCACTGCACCCCACAGCTGGGTGTCCTTAGGGTGCACTCAACCCCACTGTTGATGTCCCTGATGAAGGGGAAACCCAGATGCTTGTACAAACTGGGCGTAGAAGCCCTTGGGAGCAGCCCTGCGGAGGACTCGGGGATCCTGGTGGACAAAGAGCTGGACATAAGCCAGTAGTGTGCACTTGCATCCCAGAAGGCCAACTAGATCCTGGGCTGCATTCAAAGAGGAGCGACCAGCAGGGAGAGGGAGGTGATTGTCCCCCTCGACTCGGCTCTGGTGTGCGGCCCCATGTGCAGCACTGCGTCCAGGCCTGGGGCTCCAGCACGGGAATGATGTGGAGCTTTTGGAGCAGGTCCAGAGAAGGGCCACGAAGATGATCAGAAAGCTGGAGCACCTCTCTTAGAAAGAAATGTTGAGGGAACTGGGATTGTTTCTGTGGGAGAAGAGAAAGCTCTGGAGATAGCTCATGACAGCCTTCCAAGACTCGAAGGGAGCGCATAAGCAGGAGGGAGCAACGAC
>NW_011170365.1:0-436 GCF_000146605.3 Meleagris gallopavo
AGCTTTTCACGCACAGGGTGGTGACGCACTGGAATGTGTGCTTGAGAGTCACTTCCAGGATGATCTGCTCCATGATCCGTGACCAGCACAGAGGTGAGACTGACATGCTGGTAGTTCCCCGCGTCACACTTTCTATCCTTCCTAAGAGGTGTGCTGTCACCTTTTTTCTCCTCACCAGGGACTTGACCTGACTGCCTCGACTTGTGAAATAGCATGGAGAGTGGCTCGGTGACTGCAGCGGTGAATTCCCTCGGAACTCTGGGACTCATCTCGTCAGGACCCAAAGACTCGTGGATGTTTGGGTCCTCAGGTGGTCCAGAACCTGATCTCCCATGGCAGTGTGGGATGGGAAGGGGTCTGTGGGACTGAGGAGCAATGGCAGTCCCACCTCACCAAACCAAAGCAAAGATGAGGGCTGTGCATAATGAGCAGTTCT
>NW_011170366.1:0-517 GCF_000146605.3 Meleagris gallopavo
AGGTATTATCTGCAAAAATGCCAAGGTTGGAAGTTACATATGAAGCAAGGGAGAACGTAAATAAATGGAACAGGGAGCAGAAACTAAAGCAAATATACATATATATATATATTTTAAATAAGCTACAGAAATTGATTTTGCTTGGGTTTGTCAGGCACTCAGAACTATGCCACACACTGTGCACAGGGGTGGATGTGGAAATGCATCGTATTGCGTAGCTACAAGTCTGGGGGTCTGTACTCTTAGTGAGGAATCAGAGTCACCACCACACATTTGAAGCCCAGAATCATCACAGAATCAAAGAATCTGGAACTGGGAACCAATCACCGAATCTGACATAACAGAACTTACACTCACAGGAGCTGCTATCCTCGTAGCGTCCTCATGCAATCCTCAGACTAGAATCCCAGACTGCAGGAACCCCATAACAACCCGGCAGTATTGAATCACCGCGTTTCGTTTCCTCGCTCCCACAGAGGGCAGCTTTCTATAGAGCACGCTCACAAGGGATGGCGTC
>NW_011170368.1:0-542 GCF_000146605.3 Meleagris gallopavo
GGTGCACAATTGGAGGCAAGGGTCAGATGTCTTTGCTTGTGTGGTCTGCCACAGTGATGGCCCATGGCAGAACTGGAGCACTCGTGTGTGCTGCTCTGATTGAGCACAGGGAATGGAAGAGCATCCTGTCCATGCTGTGCTGTGCTTTCTGTGCTCTCATTGTTCCTTATCCTTCTCTGATACATTCTAAATACACTGTCAGATAACTTGAGCTTTCTCCTGACAGTGTTGTCCTGGAGGGGAGCTGTTTGATTCCATTGTTTCTAAGGACCACCTTTCCCAAGAGGAAGCTCGAGTCTTTTTTTCAGCAGATTGTTTCAGCGATGGCTCATGTTCACAGTCAGGTTATGGCCACAGAGACCTCAAGCCAGTAAGTCTGAGCTGTGTTCAGTCTTTCCTAAATAATAATGAAGGTGTTTTTATTTTCCCTTGGCTAGAGAGAGTAAGTTATCCCTCTGTTGTGGTTTAACCTGGCAGGTGCCTGAGCATCACACAGTACTTCACTCACTCCACTCCTTTCCAGTGAACTGCAGGAGAGAATT
>NW_011170369.1:0-493 GCF_000146605.3 Meleagris gallopavo
GAACAAGATCACGCAAAAGAAAGGAGCAGGAAAGACAAAGAACCTACAAATAGGAAACAAAGACAATGCAAAGCAAACAAAAAACTCAATACACGAAATAACAAATGAGAAATTGCAAAACAAGGATGGAGAGCAAAGCAAAGCAAAACGAGGTTGAGAAATACAAGAGGAAAGCCAATGAATTCAAGACACTAGCATGGCAAAGCAAAGAATCCTAGCAAAGTAAAGAGAGAACAAAGCTCACCAGTGCTTAACAATGGAAAGAAAGAACCAAAATTTAACAGCAATGCAAGGCCAGCATACTAACAATAACCAAAGAGCAAACCAAAGCCAGGAAAAACCAGCAAAAGGAAAGAACAAGTATGTAAAAAAAAGCTAGGAGAGCAAAGCAAAATCACTTGAAATCCTCACAAACAGAGGGGAATACGCTCAGGAAAGGAAAAAGCAGTTCCAAGAATAGAAACAAAAGGGAAAATAAAACAAACCCTGGAAA
>NW_011170370.1:0-489 GCF_000146605.3 Meleagris gallopavo
ACATTACGGGCAAATCTTGAATTATTCCAGCAGTTAGCTCGTGATTTTTTTTTCAGACCTAAAACATGCTTTTAAACAGCAAGAGAGTAAGGATCGTTCCTTAGGTTTTCTTCAAATACCTGTGGAGTACCTTTACGTTCTCTTACTGGAAACACTGTCTTTAACAGAATGAAACTGAAGAAATGAAATGTTGTAACTCCGCTGAGAGCGTATCATCTCATGGGAGGCCTGCTAAAAGCTGTGGAACAGATGGTTCAGATGGTTCTCAGAGCACAGAATCTTCAGGAAGCTCCCTTAACAGGTAGGTTGGTGCTGTTCCAAAGAGAGCAACTGCAAAGAACTGTGTTTTGTGCCAAAGCCCAAACCAGCTATGTGGGAAACACGTGTCCCCCATCACTGAATGTGCTGCAGGTTTCAAAGCCAGCCGTAATCCTGCACGAGAGAAATCTGGATCTATAGGGTTTATATTATATATCTGTCTGTTAAATT
>NW_011170371.1:0-478 GCF_000146605.3 Meleagris gallopavo
CTTTTTTTCTTTCAGGGCTGTGATCTGATCTTGTCTTTTTGGGGGATGGCAAGTGCGCTGAAGGGCTGCTAGGTGTAAGAGCAGCATGTGAATCTGGAGACTGCTTCCTTTGGGGTGTGGGGTGAGCCCTTAGAATGGGGTGAGTGATTCCTGCTTGATTTCAGAGCTGTGAGCTCTGCTTTTCTGGAGGATCTCAAGCTGGATGGCTGTAATTAATAGGGCTATGTGCTAATTGCATCCATGCGGTGTTTTTTAAGGGCATTGTGTGCATCCTTGTTGTGTTTTAAATTATGTTCTGCGTCTCTTCTGATTTCATTTTGCAGCCTGATGGAGTTGAAGGATTGCCTGGGCTCCTCCAGTCAGTGGTGTGAGATGTGTCCAGCAGGTAATGAACATCATGCACCCCATGTTGGTGCGCTGCTTGTATGCAGGTAGGTTTGCGATGTGATCCGACTCCCCATCGCTGACCATCCACAGC